>NC_056745.1:1160324305-1160351805 GCF_019279795.1 Protopterus annectens
TGTGCAATGATAATATACACACACACACACACACACACACACACACACACACACACACACACACACACACACATATATATATATATATATATATATATATATATATATATATATAAAAAATCTATTTCACCAAAAATAGTACTGACAGTGTTTATGCCCTTTCCCCCCACTGTAGTGCGATCTTGGAGTGAGAATATTAAAGCCCCCCCCCACCCAGTACAGTTTAATATTGTCTAGGATTGTTTTATATTGTCCAGTGCCTATGACAAGGGTAAATAAGTAGTTTATAACCTAAGTAGTTGGGGGGGCTATGCCCCCCACACCAACCGGTGTGGGGGGCTGTGCCCCCCACAACCCCCCCTACATTAATATTCTCACTCCGAGATCGCAGTACAGTGGAGGAAAAGGGCATAGACACTGTCAGTACTATTTTTGGCAATTTGGATCATATGTCAGGAATTTTCGGTGAAATGGATTTTCGGCGAAATGAAATAGATGCATACATATACATATATATATATATATATATATATATATATACACATGTATACATATACATACATATATATATATATATATATATATATATATATATATATATATATATATATATATATACATGTACATATATCTGAGTGTGTGTCTGTGTGTATGTATAGATGTCTGATAAATATAAACAAAGACACTCTGTTATACACGTCATACTATCATTTGCTGCATAATGTTCCCTACTTTAGGAAGACAGTATTATCAGTTGCAGTATGACAATGATTGTATAAGTCATGAGGTATTACTATGCAAAGCAAAATAAAACTCAGAAGAAGATTCCCCATAAGTAAGGATAACTGTGGTTACTACGTGGCAGGTCCCAGGACAGACATCTTCCACCCCACAGTAGGAAACTCAAGCACAAGGCAAAAAATAAAAAACAACTGTAATGACTGTATGCATGCAATAAGATCTAAACATAAGACAACTGCTGAGCTAAACAGTCTTTTTCTTCTGCTACAACATCTGGGTGCACACAGTTCTAAGAGGTACACACCGAAGGACAAAATCTTTTGCAGAAGGTGGGTCTAGGACCATTTCATGACAACCATTACTATTGGCAAAATAACTGATATCAGTCTATTTGAAACAGATGAAATGGACCTGGCAAAACTAGTACAAACACCACTGAACTCTTCTATACAAGATCACTTTATGAGACATTCTGCTTATGGGTTCACACATACATCAACAGTTATATTGGATTAACAGCCTCCCACGTGGGCATGTCAAAAATCCAAAAGGTCTTTCCATGAGGGATTCTATATTCTTCTTCTTTCATCACACAGACGAGTGACTACTGTAGGTTTAGTAGGCCCAACATAGGGCCAAGTTCGGATATAGTTCCTGTACATCTTACATGCCACTTAACTCAGTGATATGGTACACTTTTGGTTTTATAGCTGTTCTCCTCCTCCTCCCTCATTGACAGGAGAACTGCATTATCTGGTTCTGTCTTCCTTTCTTGTTTTTCTTTCTTTCTTTTTTTCTTTCATTTAACATCTTTAACTGGGCAAGTGAATGGATCAATCAGATCATTTTCAGTCACAGCCACAGTAATCTGGTAGAGAAAATGTGAAAACAAATATTGTGCAGAAGAAGGCCATCAAAACCATAAGCAGCACAGTTACAAAAATAACTAGTACTGTAGACATGAATAAAATCATAAAAACTAAAAGAATATGATTTCAGAAGAACAGCCTGCCAACAGAGTCATATAAAAAGCAAGTCACATGAAGAAAACGGAATTTCCACAGTGCCCTCTACAACCTATAACTATATAGTAAAAACACTACATCAGATATGCCCTAAAATAGGCCCTAGCTTGACATGTCTTTCTGAAGAAGTCTTGATAATAAATAAGACGAAAGCGCTAAAGTTCTACAAGAGTTGTTGGTGTGATTTACTATTTTTTTGAATGCTTTTATTGTCACGAAGTTCAGTTCTTAGTTAAAATTTCTTCTCTTCGTTCAAAATTTTTTGAGTGCGGTTAATTTTAGCTTTTATATATATATATATATATATATATATATATGTGTGTGTGTGTGTGTGTGTGTGTGTGTGTGTGTGTGTGTGTATATGTATATATATATATATATATATATATGTGTGTGTGTGTGTGTGTGTGTGTGTGTGTGTGTGTGTATATATATATATATATATATATATATATATATATATATATATGTGTGTGTGTGTGTGTGTGTGTGTATGGTTTACTATCATAATGTTGAAAGTATGAATATTTTTGATCAAATGCTTGAATCATTAAGTTGAAAGTGGTGATGCCAGAATTTTAGTGTCGAAAATGATAATAGCGATGACTGACATTCAAATTTCCGAAATTCTGTAATCGAAATCCTGTGTTTGCATTTACATTTTTGCAGGAGGAAAGCACTCACACCCCCTACAAATCAAATATACCAACTCCAAGATTGCACTACAGTGAAGAAAAGGGTAAATTTTCCAATTCACATTGTACTGCGATCTCCATTCATAACATCAACCTCATATCAGAGAATGAATACTCAATTTCACTAATGTAACTTCAATTACTTTCAGTCTGGCATTACGAAAATTTGACAACACGCTTTTGACCAACCCATTTTCAAGTAAGTGCTATTCCACATTCATAGTAAACCTATAAATATATATTATATATATATATATATATATATATTTTATATATATATATATATATATATATATATAAATATATATATATATATATATATATATATATATATATATATATATATATATATATATACATATATATGTGTGTGTGTGTGTGTGTGTGTGTGTGTGTATATATATATAAAAGCACACATCCTTGTAGTAAGGCACAATAGTTTTCCAGCCTTAGAGGGATAAGACGTCTCCCTCCTACAAGGAAAAAAAAGACCACATGTCTATGTCTTTATATAAAAGACCACAGGGAAAACTGGTACTTGTGGGCAACGAAGCTGCTGGCTGAGTATTTTGCTGCCTCATCTAAACATGGCAAATAGCATCTACTTATCACATCACAGGTACAATGAAGTGCTAATAGTTGTACATAACCAGGGAGAGGATTTTTATAAAGTGTTTGCATTAATTATGCCCTAGGCACACAGGATAGGAATACAGCACATAACCTATTACCTATTAGCTACAACAGGAGTAGATATGCAGGACAGGTATGAAAGGTGAGTCTTATCCTATTGTAGCTTGGATAAACCACTTATGATATACATTTATGACCCCAGCTTGAGTGAATTAACAATGATCTCTGTGTTGAAACAGGTAAATACTGCATGTCATATAACCCAGATTTAGATCTGTCAAAGCACATTTAAGGGTGAAAGTGGTCATCTATTAGTTTTTTAACAAATAAATTTTGACTATTAAATGAGTTATAATTGTTTGATTACTCTGAAGTCTCAGCTAAGCTTGTCTACAGTATGTGATTCTTTTTTCCAGATTTTTTTGGATTCTCAACTAGCAGCTTTGTTGCTCATAAGTACCAATTTTCCTGCCATAACAAGTCCCTGGATATGTCTTCCCGTAGTTTATTTACTTCCCTGGACCCCAGTCTAGCAGGGCGACTGATGTGATCCCCGGGGTGAATTTCCTATCTCCCATCCAATCATCAAGGTTCCTTTTGAACAGCGCCAAGGAGGCACTCTGCTTGACATGTATGGGCAGTCTATTCCAGAGTATGGGGAGTCTCTGGGTCAGGAACCTATCCCTCCAGCATGTTTTGTTCATTGTGATGACAAAGTTTAGATCCCTGGAGCGTGAGGCTCTGAGGGATTGGGATTTATTTAAGTTGAGTATGTCCAACAGCTCAGGGTTTGACATGGCCTTGTATGTTAAGCAGAGATCACCTCTGAGTAGATGATATGCCACAGAGTATAGCTGGAGTTTTTTTAGGCAGTGAGTATAGGGCATCTGCTTTAGGCCTGTGATTCTTTTAGTGAGGTATTTCTGTGGCTATTCCAGCTGTTGCAGATGTCTTGTGAGGTACATACCAAACAGGGCATTGTACTCTATAATGGGTCTAATGAGGGAGGAGTACAGTGGGGCAATTACCTCCTTTTTTTGGTTGAAAAGCCCTTAGTGATGAGGTGTGCCACATAGAAGGATTTCCTGACTGTTGTGGCGATGTGGTTATCGAAGGTGAGACCACTGTCCACCTTTGTCCCTAAGTGTCTCATCACACTTTCAGTGTTTATTGTATTGTCACCTATGTGGTATGTCACGGGTATGTGTTTTTTCCCAAAGGGGATAACTATACATTTCTTGGCATTAAGCTTGAGCCCATGGCTCTGGCACCAAGTATCTGTTTCTGTAAGGCCCTTTTATAGAATATGCACATCATTAGGGGATTCAATAATGGCTCCCAGTTTGCAGTCATCTGCAAACTTTGTTAGCCAGAGTCCCTTAGTGTTGGCCTGTACTTTAGAGAAGTTGATGCCAAACATGAGCTGTCCCAGGACTGGACCCTGAGGTACTCCACTTGTCACTTGTCTGGAGCTGGATTTGAAGTCAGCTACTTTTACAGTCTGGGTTCTGTCAGTAAGCTAGTTGGCAACCCATCAAGTAACGTAGGGATTTACACCCAGCTTAGTAAGTTTATCTATGATTCCAGAGTGGGGGATGGTGTTGTAGGCCTTGGCGAGGTCCAGATAGGCTTTGTAGAATGCCTTACCCTCGCCCACAGCTCTGGAGACTGATTTGAAGAAGTCAATCAGGTTCAGGAGACAAGATTGGCCCTTCACAAACCAAAACTGGGTGAGGTCCAGTGTTTGAAGGTTGCCAATGTCTTTGTTTATAAGTTCCATGATAATGTGTTCCATGCCTTTGCAGATCAGGCTCGTCAGACTGATGGGACGGTAGTTCCCGGGATCCAAGGTGGATCCCCCCCTTGTGGAGTGGGATAACTGTAGCTGTGCACCACTGTGTGTGTGTGTATGTGTGTGTGTGTGTGTGTGTGTGTGTGTGTGTATGTGTGTGTGTGTGTGTGTGTGTGTATGTATAGTTAGGAACACTACTTTCCATCAAAACTGAAACTTGGTGACATCTGGCACAGCTGATTCAGTTGATCATATATCAGCTGATTGAAATATACCAGCTTTGCCAGTACAAGATTGTGGTAGACTGGGGATTGGGTAATATGTTCTTTTCACCACTGTAGTACGATCTCAGAGATGGTATATATATAATTAGCAGGTAGTGCAAAAATGTGATTTTTTTTTCCGATCCTTTGTGGATCAATATTTTGGTTTTAATAATTAGGTGTAGATCATTGCAGGATAAATTAATTGTCATTTCGATGGGAGGTTTTCTCTCTCTCTCTCTCTCTGCACGTGTGTGCATGTGTGTGTGTGTGTGTGTGTGTGTGTGTGTGTGTGTGCGTGCGTGCCTGTGTGTGTGTAAGTGTGTGTGTGTGTGTGTGTGTGTGTGTGTGTGTGTATGTGTGCATGTGTATATATATACATATATATATATATATATATATATATATATATATATATATATATATATATATATATATATCTCCACATACATACATGCAAGAATAGTTTTACACTTATAGCAGCTACGACCATTTAGTCATTAATTGTGTGTACTCTGCCTCCAAAACATTCATCTAGATTTTCTTTTAAAATCAGTAATATCTGTATTGCCCTAAGTAGGAATAGTCTGTCAGTTTCACTCTATTCTTTTTTTTTTTGGCATTTTTAAGTTCAGTTTTTACTTTGTAAAAACACAAGATTTTTACTTTTAATTTGTTTATTTAATTTTGTGCTGAGTATATCTGAGACAAATGATAATAGTCTGAAGACAAAGAAGTACTACTGCCAAATGTAGTGTGTTTGCAGGCTGCAGAATTAGGGCATTCATGTCCATCTGCATGAGATCTAGTACTGCTTGAGAACTTTTCTACTGCATCTCAAGTTCTGTGTTTATGTTTCTGACTCAGCACAGCTCCTCGTGGTTTCCTGCAGAGTGCTACAAGCAGCAGTGAGACGAAAGAGTAACTTTTAACAGATTAAGTATTTCATCTCTGTCTCTCTACCCATGACTGCATTTTCTTGCTGAAAAGCGAGTTTCTAGCTATTTTAAAGATCTCAAAAGCTTTGTTTTTGCATTCTTACTGTTTTTGCACTTCTATAAGCTGTTTTATGTTGTTTAACTGTTGTAGGCTACACACTCAAGTGTGCTAGCCTGTTTAAAGCATTTACAGTGTTTCCTGTTAAGTTACTGTTGTTCTGTTGAAAAAAAAAAAAAAAAAAAAAAAAAAAAAAAAAATATCCTTGTTTCCCACCTTTTCTAAACTAGAGTAGTTCAGATTTCAGGTTTTGCTGAATTCTGGGCTGTGGTATAAGTTCCTGTGTTGCCCATATCCTTACTTGGACAGGAGGATGCTTCTCTATTCACCAGCGAGAGTGGGGAGCTTTGAGCAGCCTATCTGTCCATGGAGGAGTGGTCTCAGCCCAGCAACTAGTAGCTTATTGGCCGTTTTGGGCTAATTCCTATCTCTTTCAAGCTCCCTGCCTTAAAACCTACATTTGCACAGTTTTGCACTTGTTTCCGACTCAGTACAGCTCCTCGTGGTGTCCTGCAGAGTGCTACAAGCAGCAGATAGATGAAAGAGAGACTTTTAACAGATTAAGTATTTTTTCTCTGCCTCTCTACCCACAAATGCATTTTCTCACTGAAAAGTGAGTTTCTAGCTATTTTAAAGATCTCAAAAGCTTTGTTTTTGCATTCTTACTGCTTTTGCACTTCTATAAGCCATTTTTGTGTTGTTTAAATGTTGTAGGCTACACACTCAAGTGTGCTAGCCTGTTTAAAGCATTTACATTGTTTACTGTTAAGTTACTGTTGTTCCATTGGAAAAAAAAAAACAAAACAAATCTTTGTTTCCCACCTTTTCTGAACTAGAGTGGTCCAGATTTCAGGTTTTCCTGAATTCTGGGCTGTGGTATAAGTTCCTGTGTTGCCCATATCCTTACTTGGATAGGAGGAAGCTTCTCTGTTCATCAGTGAGAGTGGGGAGCTTTGAGCAGCCTATCTGTCCCTGGAGGAGTGGTCTCAGCCCAGCAACTAGCAGCTTATTGGCTGTTTTGGGCTAATTCTTATCTCTTTCATGCTCCCTGCCTTAAAATCCACATTTGCACAGTTTTGCACTTGTTTCCGACTCAGCACAGCTCCTCGTGGTGTCCTGCAGAGTGCTACAAGCAACAGTGAGATGAAAGAGAGACTTTTACCAGATTAAGTATTTTTTCTCTGCCTCTCTACCTGCAACTGCATTTTCTCACCGAAAAGTGAGTTTCTAGCTATTTTAAAGATCTCAAAAGCTTTGTTTTTGCATTCTTACTGTTTTTGCACTTCTATAAGCTGTTTTTGTGTTGTTTAACTGTTGTAGGCTACACACTCAAGTTTGCTAGCCTGTTTAAAGCATTTACAGTGTTTCCTGTTAAATTACTCTTGTTCTGTTGAAAAAAAACAAAAAAAAATCCTTGTTTCCCACCTTTTCTGAACTAGAGTAGTCCAGATTTCAGGTTTTGCTGAATTCTGGGCTGTGGTTCCTGTGTTACCCATATCCTTACTTGGATAGGAGGAAGCTTCTCTGTTCACCAGTGAGAGTGGGGAGCTTTGAGCAGCCTATCTGTCCCTGGAGGAGTGGTCTCAGCCCAGTAACTAGTAGCTTATTGGCCGTTTTCGGCTAATTCCTATCTCTTTCAAGCTCCCTGCCTTAAAACCTGAATTTGCGCAGTTTTGTGCTTGTTTCCAACTCAGCACAGCTCCTCGTGGTGTCCTGCAGAGTGCTACAAGCAGAAGTGAGACAAAAGAGAGACTTTTAACAGATTAAGTATTTTTTTGCTGCCTCTCTACCCGCAACTGCATTTTCTTGCTGAAAAGCAAGTTTCTAGCTATTTTAAAGATCTCAAAAGCTTTGTTTTTGCTTTCTTACTGTTTTTGCACTTCTATAAGCAATTTTTGAGTTGTTTAACTGTTGTAGGCTACACACTCAAATGTGCTAGCCTGTTTAAAGCATTTACATTGTTTCCTGTTAAGTTACTGTTGTTCTGTTGAAAAAAAAAATCCTTGTTTCCCTCCTTTTCTGTACTAGAGTAGTCCAGGTTTCAGGTTTTGCTGAATTCTGGGCTGTGGTATAAGTTCCTGTGTTGCCCATATCCTTACTTGGATAGGAGGAAGCTTCTCTGTTCACCAATGAGAGTGGGGAGCTTTGAGCAGCCTATCTGTCCCTGGAGGAGTGGTCTCAGCCCAGCAACTAGTAGCTTACTGGCCGTTTTGGGCTAATTCCTATCTCTTTCATGTACCCCTGCCTTAAAATCCACATTTGCGCAGTTTTTCACTTGTTTCCAACTCAGCACAGCTCCTCGTGGTGTCCTGCAGAGTACTACAAGCAGCAGTGAGATGAAAGAGAGACTTTTAACAGACTAAATATTTTTTCTCTGCCTCTTTACCCACGACTGCATTTTCTTGCCGAAATGCAAGTTTCTAGCTATTTTAAAGATCTCAAATGCTTTGTTTTTGCACTTCTATAAGCTGTTTTTGTGTTGTTTAACTGTTGTAGGCTACACACTCCAGTGTGCTAGCCTGTTTAAAGCATTTACAGTGTTTCCTGTTAAGTTACTGTTGTTCTGTTGAAAAAAACAAAAAAAAAAAAATCCTTGTTTTCCACCTTTTCTGAACTGGAGTAGTCCAGATTTCAGGTTTTGCCGATTTCTGGGCTGTGGCATAAGTTACTGTGTTTCCCATATCCTTACTTGGATAGGAGGAAGCTTCTCTGTTCACCAGTGAGAGTGGGGAGCTTTGAGCAGCCTATCTGTCCATGGAGGAGTGGTCTCAGCCCAACAACTAGTAGCTTATTGGCCGTTTTGGGCTAATTCCTATCTCTTTCAAGCTTCCTGCCTTAAAACCTGCACTTGCACAGTTTTGCACATGTTTCCCACTCAGCACAGCTCCTTGTGGTGTCCTGCAGAGTGCTACAAGCAACAGTGAGACAAAAGAGAGACTTTTAACAGATTAAGTATTTTTTCTCTGCTCTCTACCCGCGACTGCATTTTCTCACTGAAAAGTGAGTTTCTAGCTATTTTAAAGATCTCAAAAGCTTTGTTTTTGCATTCTTACTGTTTTTGCGCTTCTATAAGCCATTTTCGTGTTGTTTAACTGTTGTAGGCTACACACTCAAGTGTGTTAGCCTGTTTAAAGTATTTACAGTGCTTCCTGTTAAGTTACTGTTATTCTGTTGAAAAAAACCCCAAAAAACAAAAAAAAAATCCTTGTTTCCTGCCTTTTCTGAACGAGAGTAGTCCAGATTTCAGGTTTTGCTGAATTCTGGGCTGTGGTATAAGTTCCTGTGTTGCCCATATCCTTACTTGGATAGGAGGAAGCTTCTCTGTTCACCAGTGAGAGTGGGGAGCTTTGAGCAGCCTATCTGTCCCTGGAGGAGTGGTCTCAGCCCAGCAACTAGTAGCTTATTGGCCATTTTGGGCTAATTCCTATCTCTTTCAAGCTTCCTGCCTTAAAACCTGCATTTGCGCAGTTTTGCACATGTTTCCCACTCAGCACAGCTCCTTGTGGTGTCCTGCAGAGTGCTACAAGCAACAATGAGATGAAAGAGAGACTTTTAACAGATTAAGTATTTTTTCTCTGCCTCTCTACCCGCGACTGCATTTTCACACTGAAAAGTAAGTTTCTAGCTATTTTAAAGATCTCAAAAGCTTTGTTTTTGCATTCTTACTGTTTTTGCGCTTCTATAAGCCATTTTTGTGTTGTTTAACTGTTGTAGGCTACACACTCAAGTGCGTTAGCCTGTTTAAAGTATTTACAGTGCTTCCTGTTAAGTTACTGTTATTCTGTTGAAAAAAACCCAAAAAAAACAAAAATCAATCCTTGTTTCCTGCCTTTTCTGAACGAGAGTAGTCCAGATTTCAGGTTTTGCTGAATACTGGGCAGTGGTATAAGTTCCTGTGTTGCCCATATCCTTACTTGGATAGAAGGAAGCTTCTCTGTTCACCAGTGAGAGTGGGGAGCTTTGAGCAGCCTATCTGTCCCTGGAGGAGTGGTCTCAGCCCAGCAACTAATAGCTTATTGGCTGTTTTGGGCTAATTCCTATCTCTTTCAAGCTCCCTACCTTAAAACTCGCATTTGCATGGTTTTGCACTTGTTTCCAACACAGCACAGCTCTTTGTCATGTCCTGCAGAGTGCTACAAGCAGCAGTGAGATGAAAGAGAGACTTTTAACAGATTAAGAATTTTTTTCTCTGCCTCTCTACCCGTGACTGCATTTTCTCGCCAAAAAGCAAGTTTCTAGCTATTTTAAAGATCTCAAAAGCTTTGTTTTTGCATTCTTACTGTTTTTGCACTTCTATAAACCATTTTTCTGTTGTTTAACGGTTGTAGGCTACACACTCAAGTGTGCTAGCCTGTTTAAAGCATTTACAATGTTTTCTGTTAAGTTACTGTTGTTCTGTTGAAAAAAAAAACAAAAAAAATATCCTTGTTTCCCACTTTTTCTGAACTAGAGTAGTCCAGACTTCAGGTTTTTCTGAATTCTGGGCTGTGGATAAGTTCCTCTATTGCCCATATCCTTACTTGGATAGGAGGAAGCTTCTCTGTTCACCAGTGAGAGTGGGGAGCTTTGAGCAGCCTGTCTGTCCCTGGAGGAGTGGTCTCATCTCAGCAACTAGTAGCTTATTGGCCGTTTTGGGCTAATTCCTATCTCTTTCAAGCTCCTTGCCTTAAAACCTGCATTTGCGCAGTTTTGCGCATCGCGCAACGTCGCGCAACATTGCGCAGTGCAGTTTGAGCAGTTTTACACTATTCCTGGATCCACAAAGTCTGCTCTTCAATTTTTCCCTTAGAACTAGTGAGACTCTCAAAGCAAGCACTCAACCTTCCTTTTACAGCCCAGCACTTGCTCAAACTTCTCAAGTAAGCACTAACAAACTATAGCACTATATCCTCTTATACTATTTAGAAGTACAAGGCTCCCTATTCGTCTGTTCTGGACAATCAGTAAACCAGTTCTTTAAACTATTCAGGCATGTCCAAAGGGCAGTTTCAGGTATACTCTCCAGTCCAGCTGGTGAATCTGGGAATCTTGAGGCAATGCTACAATTGCCTTATGTACACAGACATCCCTCTCCTCCTTCCAACAAACTCAAATGTATGTGAGAGGTGCAACTGTACAGCCAAAGTGGAGGCCGAGCTCTCTCAACCCAAGACTGGCACAGTCAGTGAGGAGGAGAAGGTAACCACTCGCACCACACAACCAGTCTCACATCGACCAGTTGTATCAGCAAACAAGACACATAAACACATAAAAACATACTCAGAGGCTCTAAATAAAAATTGGCCAAAGCAGCAGAGACCTCCAAAGCAGACATCCAAGCAACCGCTACCCCACAGCAATATTCACGTATCACAAACTTCACAAAGTCATTATGCCACACAGTCGCAGCCCTTAAGGCTAAATAACACACAAAATACACTAGTAATAGGAGACTCTATTGTCAGGCACACTGACGTCCCCCTCACTAGACTGAACAAGGAGAAAGTCAGTGTAAGCTGCCTGTTGGGTGCCAGGATCCACCATATAACACAAGCACTCAGGTCATTCCAAAGCAAGTACAAATATGACTCTGTCATTGTACATGTTGGTGTGAATGACCTGAGACGTACCTCCCTGGACTACATGAAAAGAGACATAGAGGAGCTCTCTGATCATGTAGGCCAGGCCAGTATGACCCTGACCCTAAGTAGCATCTTGTCCTCACCAAGAATGATGCCACAGTATAAAGACAAAATGATCAATTTTAACAATTGGCTAAGCTAGTGGTGTCATTCAAAGGGGATCCAGTGTCTGTCAGCCTGGGATGACATGCTTGACAAGCCACGTTGTTTCACTAGGGATGGCTTGCACCTGTCACCCTTAGGCTTTTGAATACTGACTAAGGCTCTTGCCACCCCCATAGTGCCTTTTTTAGGCAAGGCTCAATAGACAAACCCACCTCCATAGATAACACAAGAAACAAAAAACTAAGGGTAATGCTATTCAATGCCAGAAGTCTAAACCTCAAGATGCATGCACTCAAGGCACTCCTCAGTATGGAGAAAATCAATATCTGTGCAGTAACAGAAACCTGGGTTAAGGCTCCAGAGAGCACCCCAGCACTACCAGGATATAACTCATATCATGCTTTTTGGCCCCAGAACTCAGACTGAAATACAAAAGGTGGGGGTGTATCCATTCTTATTAAGGATACCCACACCTCCAGGTTAGTGGCACTGCACGAGGCATCGGAGACCATCCATGTGCAACCAATAGTGGGCAAAACTGCTTTTCAGTTTTTAGCTTGCTACAGATTACCCACCTTGTCTCAGGACCCCCACTCGGCATTCCTGAGAACATTAGAGAATATGAAGGTCTCACCAAACACCATGATATTGGGTGATTTCAACTACCCAAACATTGACTGGGAAAACTACTCAAGTCCCAACTCCTTTGCCCAATGGTTCCTGGACTTTATAAACTTAAATGCCATGGAACAACTGGTCACCACTCCCACAAGAGGGGACAACATATTGGACCTGGTCATCACCAACATGGGGGCTCAATGTTCCATACTAGAGGTAAACCTCTCGTTGCTAAGATCAGACCATAAAATAATCACACTGGACATCCACATCCCGACCCCACCCCCAGCCAAGAAAACCACTGTGAAAAATTTCTCAAACGCAAACTTCACACTTCTCAAGACTGGGGTGGAAAGCTTCAAAGCCCTCGGGCTAATAGAAAACACTGCCCAAACCGCAGAATCCTTTACAAATGCATTCTATGAGCACCCACAGGAATGCATGGATTGAGCCATCCCAAGTAAAACCAAGGCTCACTCCTTCAAAAACAGGAGACCAGTCTGGTGGACCCAGGCCATAAATAAGCTATACAACAGAAGGAGGAAACTATTACATGAGAGAGCAAAATCCCAAAAAGGGAAGGCATCCCTGATCAGTACTAGCAAGAAACTGTGATCCCTCATAAAATCATCAAAGGCCAGCTTCGAAAGAAAAATCGCCAAAGACTCTAAAGATAATCACAAGGCCTTCTTTTGCTACATCAAGAATCTAGGTGGCAACTCTCAGATGTGCTCTGAGCTGGTGCAAAATGGCAAAAATTACAATGAACCCACTGACATTGCCGACATCATGGCAGACAGGTTCAGTGCAAACTTTACCCCCCTTCCCCCCCAAAAGGGCCAGTGTCTATCCCAGAAGAATGTAGTCTCCCAGACATCACAGACACACAGGTGGAAGCAGCCCTCTCCAAAACAAAAAACACAGCATCAATGGGACCGGATGGTGTCCCGGGCTGCGTCTTACACCAGCTCCAAAAAGAACTGAACACTCACATAAATTCACTGTTCAAACTCAGCCTTACTACAAGATATGTACCCAAAGAATGGCGGACATCAATAGTTATCCCACTCCACAAAGGTGGCGCCACAACAGACCCCGGGAACTATCGCCCTATAAGCCTGACTAGCCTGGTTTGCAAAGCTATGGAGCGCATCATCATGGATCTCATAAACAAAGACATTGGGAACCTCCAGACACTGGACCTTACCCAATTTGGCTTTGTTAAAGGCAGATCTTGCCTCTTAAGCCTAGTTGTCTTCTTTGAAACAGTTACCAAGGCCATAGATGAGGGAAAGGTAGTCCACACAGCCTACCTGGACCTTGCAAAGGCCTTTGACACAATACCCACTCAGGCATTATAAATAAGCTTACCAGCTTGAATATCAACCCCTATGTCACGAGATGGGTTGCAAACTGGCTCAGGGATAGAATCCACATGGTCAGAGTTGTGGGTGCCATGTCTGACTCCAAACCGGTTACAAGTGGCATCCACAGGGCTCAGTCCTGGGACCTCTCCTGTTCAGTATATACTTCTCTGAGGTACAGGCAAGCACGGGAGGACTGTGGCTGACCAAGTTCACAGATGATTGCAAACTGGGAGCCATAATCGACTCTCCGGCTGACACAAGCATCCTCCAGAAGGGTCTTATGGAGACGGACACCTGGTGTCAGAACCATGGCCTCAAGCTAAATGCCAAAAAGTGCATAGTCATCCCCTCTGGGAAAAACAATGTGCCCACAAACTGCCACATAAGTGGTAATCCGCTAAGTACGGAAGATGTAATTAGGGATCTGGGGACCCAAGTAGATAGTAACCTCTCTTTTGATAATCACATTTCCAAAGTGGTTAGAAAAACCTTCTATACAGCCCACCTAATCACGAAAGGGTTCACATCTAGATCAAGAGAGGTCATTGTGCCCCTCTACTCATTACTCATCAGGCCCATAATTGAGTACAATGCCCCATTCGGGATGTACCTTACCCAACACCTGCAACAGCTAGAGAGACCCCAAAAGTACCTCACCAAGAGGACTGTGGGCCTCAAACAGATGCCCTATGCAGCTCGACTAAAGAATTTCCAGCTCTACTCAGTTGCTTACCGCCTACTCAGAGGCGATCTCTGCCTGACGTACAAGGCCATGTCTAACCCGGAATTAATGGACATGCTCCACCTCAATAAATCCAAATCCCTTAGAGCTACACGCTCCAGGGATTTAAACCTCAGCACAACAATAAATAGGACATGCTGGAGGGATAGATTCATATCCCAGAGGCTTCCCTCGCTCTGGAATAGAATCCCAATCCATGTTAGGCAGAGCCCCTCACTGAACCCCTTCAAAAGAAATCTTGATGAGTGGATGGGAAATCATAAATTTACACCTGGGATCACCTCTATGGCCCTGCTGGACAGAGGCTCAGGAATCTAATCCAAAAGGGAGGCGAAAGCCAACACACTCTGGCTAGGCTTATAAATGCCCTAGCAGATTGCCTAGTACCTACCTATGAACCTATGAACCTATGTCATACTCACTCTAATGTATAACCAGTGTTCAGAATGCTGAGGAACTCTATAACAGTATCTGTTTCATGCTGCAAGTTCATCTCATGGCACACCTGAGCCACCTGTAAGAGAGTAAAATATCTGACCTTAAAGAGTGAGTTTAGGTTACCACTGTTACTTAGCACACGTGCCCATTGAAATTCTTCAGACCATAACAAATCACTGTAAATTAAAAATGTATGTTGAGTGATTCTTATAGTTAACAAGCATTATTTTACATGTCCTACTATTTATTAATTTTTTAACAGCAGCTTATGTTCTACACTCAGCTAAATACTTTACCAGAACTGGTCTTTCACTTAACGCTTCCCTAGCCCTCTCTCTTTGCCTATCACCTGTAATCAGTCCCTAGGGACGCAGTCTCTAATCTGTACTCCAAAGTTCTGATTGATCAAATTCCGTACTTTTACCTTTCCCTCTGTATTTATTTGTTCCTAGTACTGAAGTTCCTTTGCTAACTTTTTCCAGAAAATTCCAGCTCCAACTTGCCTATTTTCTATACCCCTACTTACAGCTGTCATTATTGGTAAAATCTCTTTTCTCTATTCCTGTTTTGGCATAGCTCTTAAAATACTTTCTGCCATGCCACTTTCTGAATATAATATTATGTATGGTTGTTGTTATTCTTCTTAAGAACCTGCATCCAAAATACTACTCTCACATTATTTCTCAACCTTCCCAGTTCATTATCACACCTTTCCACTTTGATTTATAACTTTCTGCTTGTGTAAGTTATGTATATGAGCCTTTACTGCTTAGTTATTAAAAATCCCTTCAGATTAGGTAATCTTAAATGACCTTGTTCTGTTGGGAACATCAACTTATCCCACTTAACACTTGTCCTCTTCCCCTCCCAAATAATTCTAATTCTTTTTAAATTATGGTCCACAGCATATCTTCTGTGCCTAACCTATACATACAACTGAAAGGACTGGAAACATTTTGACTGCTTGTATGTAGACCCATAATCAAGAGTTTCTAACGTCTCAATATTTGTATTATCTTTTGGTTAGCTGTCACAACAGAATAATTTTTAATTCACCTAAATACTTCATCTTATTATGTGAATTAACAGGGAAAAAACAAAGTCTGCATGTGTTCAAA
This sequence comes from Protopterus annectens, assembly GCF_019279795.1. Classification (NCBI taxonomy): domain Eukaryota; kingdom Metazoa; phylum Chordata; order Ceratodontiformes; family Protopteridae; genus Protopterus; species Protopterus annectens. The sequence goes on from NC_056745.1 coordinate 1,160,340,460, forward strand.
ACAAAACACGTGATCACATAGACATTTGAACTACTGTGCAGGTTTATAACAATGATATCCTGGATGACTGGGTTGATTTAGTCACAGGTTTAGGAAGCCTGACAGTAGAGAATACAATATACAGTTAAAACCTAATGCTCACCATTAGTCTTAACTCTCCAGATTTGTGCCTCATATTTTTGGTCTCTTCCTTATAAAATGTTTTGTTTTCTAGCAAATCACTGAGGAGTGAAGTCATTAAATAATGACATGCATTTGCATTTTAGACTTTGTGTCCTTCATGGCATGGTAACAAATCCTGTTATTCCAGAAACGTCCTAAGTTTATAAGAACGATATTTAAAATCTGAACATATTGTTGGACCTTTGTTCCCCCATTATTCTATGCTTTGCCCCAGTTTCTGACTTATTTCTTTTGATTCATAAGAAATTAATAAAGTACTTAAGATAGAGCATTTCCTTTTGCTTACACACAAGAATGTCAAATGCTAAGTTGGGAGGGTGGCCTAATGGTTAAGGTGTTTGCCTTACAAACACAAGGTGCAGGGTTTGAGTCTCACAAGGGATAATTGGCTAGGCTTACAATGGCCCGCAAGGGCAGTTAGCTTAGTACTTATCTATGAATCTATGAATCTATGAATCTAAGAAGTTGACAGGAATGATTGCCAGAAAACTACTTCGACTGCTTGGAAGTAAAGTACAACAGGAACTAAACAGAATGAAAAGCCTGTGTGTCATTAAGAAGCATGTTACTGAATTGTATAACCACGGTCATGAAGAAACACGAGCATTATATTTCTTTTGATTCATAAGAAATTAATAAAGTACTTAAGATAGAGCATTTCCTTTTGCTTACACACAAGAATGTCAAATGCTAAGTTTTTCCTCAATACTAGATGTAGAAAGGGTTTCTGCCACACAAAGCGAGAGAAAAAGTAGCAAACTGTGCACATTTAACACATCATCATCATGGAAGTACTGGTTCCTTAGACATCTGTTTGGTATTTTTTCAGCACTGGAGGTATTAAAAAGTAAATGAAAACTTGTAATGTGTTGCAAACATAATTGGTGGATATATTAGTGCAGAATTAGACACCAGAATGGCATGACATGATAAGAGACTGATAAAGTTATTGAATCAATTAAGACATTATAATTTTAAGCTACATAAGAACCGATGCAAAATTAAAATAAGAAGTGTGAATTACAAGGGTCATTTTTCACTGTCAAAGGGGATGAAAAAAAGTTCAGAAGACAAGCAAACATAATTTTTTTTCTTTTCTTTTTTTTAAAAGGAATAATGTAGTATCTTGTAAAGTTTGCAACTAATATATCTAAGATAACTATGCCATTGAGAAAGCAGTTTAAACAATATGGAGCCTGGTAAAGTGGCTATGAATAAAAAAAAATCTTTGAAATGCTTTGGAAAATAATTACAAGTGCACCAACATTAACATATTATGGTGTGAATAAGCTGGCTGTGTTGCAAGCGGATGCCAGTCTGAAGGGTAAAGGAGCTGTGATCTTACAACAGACTACATCTAAGGTTTATAAGCAAGAACACTGGAAATTGTACCTACAATTCTTTCACAGTTTCCATAATTTTCATATTGCATTTGAATAAAATCAAGAAAGCCACATTCTTTATAAATTATGACACAAGGGTCAAGATTCAAAAATGTTACTGCAAAGTTTAAGCGTGGTGTAAACCCTGTGTTAAGCATTTCCAGTTTAGGTCTACAGAAAATGCTAATGAAGCATTTTGGGGGGCTAGCCTGCATTAACTAGCCATCTATTCTCCCACTGGAAATGTCTGTGGTAATGCAAGAATCACTTGGCTGCAATAAGTTACTATGGCTAAAAGTTCGCTTTCACTCATTGCTTTCAAGGGGTGAGATTGCATTATAGATGGATTTCAAGGAGTTTAGTAACAGAGTAGTGATAGGATGTGTGTGTGTGTGTGTGTGTGTGTGTGTGTGCGTGAGTGTTTGTATATGTGTGGCTACATGTGTGTATATGCAGTGTGATGAGTGTCCCCAGGTTCATATGTGTGTGTGTGTGACTGTGTCTGCCTGGGTGGCTGCAGTAGAGGGGAGGGGTTAGTTAGGGGATAGGATTAATGGGTGAGTGTGTCCATGAGCTCAATCATACATGAATATATGCATGAAATGTGAATGTATGTGCATGTGTTTGTCACACATCCACACTCCCCTAGACTAATGAACAACTCCTGTAATATTGGGTATTAGGGAACACTAGACACCAGGGTTACTCTTTATACTAAATACTAAAAGCACTTAAAAATAGCAGAACAAATATTTGCTGCACAAAAGACATAGGGTGAGGGTGGGGGGGGGCACTAAACACCAGGGATACTAGTTATATCATTCCCTAAAGGCACTTAAAAAGATTCAAGCTTTGTACAATCAGCATTCACAAACAGCTCTTTAACAGAGCTTTAGCCCTCTGTATTACCAACAGACATCAGGGATCATCTTACATATTACTTTAAGTCTTGGTGGGATAAAGTTAAACTAATTGGGGGGGGGGGTCAATACCTGTACCTTCATGACAATGTTGGTCCTGTGCACCACCACTAAACACCAGGGATACTCATCATATTACCTGAAATCTTAAAATAAACAAGTTATATTAAAAGGGTGGTACACTTGCAGTAGTTACAGGTGATTCAGAGACATGCAAATTAGCCGATAATAAGGTTTCTTCCTCCTTGTGACTAACATGCCTATGAAACACTTTTTGTTTGATCATGTAAGTATACCCTTTTAGTCACAGCTCTTAGCACCAGTGTTTCTTTCTAAATCCTGAGGTATATTTCTGACTAAAAATTATGAAAGTATTTAAGAAAGGATAGCAACACAGTTTTGAAGTAAATGATAATGAAAGCTAAGCTAAATCATTTTCAAGTAATTTATTTTGTTCCTCATGTAATCATTCAGGCCCTGTATTAGAGCTTGATCACATGAATCTTGACACAGTAGGAGACTTTTTCAGTAACAAAGAAAATTAATAACAGGCGTGAGAAGAGAGGACAATGTCCCCATCCCTCCTGCTATGACAAGGGATTACTGCTAAATATATTAAGGGTTGGAGGGGCACCAGTTCGCAAATTTGCAAATTCATTTGTCAGCAAAACAAGCACAGATACTTAGTTTTCCTTTATAATCCATTCAAAACGCTATACCTGAATATATCTCTAACATATGTGTGCTGCACTGTTTGTGATGTTTAGACACCTTGATGAAATGCAGTACGATCCTCAGTCTTCATTGCAGTTAAGGAAAACCCAGAATGAAAGCACCCACATATGTCATCACATCTGTCTAGTAACCAATGTGATTAAAACAAGCTGTAGCATATAATATAGCAGACTGTTAGGGGATAGTTGAAGTCGGGTACTGAAACTCTCAGTTTTCCCATAATTTTTAATATCATTTTTGACTATTTTCTACTGGCCGTGCTTATGAGTGAAATGAATATATGGACACACAAAAAAGAAAAGCAACTGTTAGCAATAATGTATGGCTGTGAGAAATTTCATAAATATGTCTACGTAAAAAAGTTCAGGTTGAAATAAATCACAAATATTTACAAAACATACTCTGAAGGTCTTTGTATGAGATGCCTCTACGGTCCCAGAAGATGTCTTTCAACATAAAGAAATATGATTTGAAAGTGATATACACACCAGACAAAAAACTATTTAAGGGAGATGCGCTGAGCTGAACACATCTAGCAGATGAGTATGAAGATTTGTTATAATGTTCTTGAATAGGTAAAAATGTTTACTTTAATGTAAATTGCTAACGACATGCATAGTATGGATGAAGTTAAGGTTAACTAACAATAATTAATGTAATGCAATGCACTGCACTTCATGCAAACTGATCTTTGAAAAGGGGTTGCTAGCTGGGGGGTTTCTACCTTTAAATGTTAAATGATAATGAGTCAGCTACAGAGATTAGTGTATCATCATCTGACATCATAAATAAGCTAACTTAACTGAACATTAAACAACTTTTAGTTCACTTAATTGCTAACTGGATCTCAAACATAAATTACAATATCAGAATAAAATATAGTCTCCCTCAAAGCAAAATATAATTAGTGGCATGCTTCAAATTTCTATTATAGGTCCTCTCCTCCTTGAAATACATTTCTCTGATGTACAGATAAATAATAACAACCCAGTCTCACAGAGGACTGCAACCTACGAGTCATTCTAAACTCCCATAATATTCACTAATACTCCAAAAGGTTTTGACCCCACTAATAATGGTACTGCAATCACAGTAACACCCAAATGCAAAGAAAGGTAAGACAGTTACCTTTGGTAAAGCTAGTGCTCATGTACAATATCCTTTAACTGGAAAACACTTAAGATTGACCTTGTGATCCATGATTTATGAACTGCCTTAAATCAGCACATGAGCAAGTCCAAATCCAGGGCTGTTTATCTCCAGTTGCTTTCCACACCTACAGATCAAGCTTTCCTTACATATCAGACAGTGTAAAACTTTAGTAACATTCAAATTTTAATTAAATAAAGGGGTGGGTCCTATAAGGTCATAGGACTCGGTTAAAACCTTCTAACTATTCCACGCTATGCATCATCACAGTCTTCTTTATTCCTTCTCTAGTTGTCTTTTCCTCCCTTTTCTCCAACTTCTCCCTTTTCCCTTCCCTCTAGTATAAAGTACAGTGAAAATATTATCTACATATCTCCCAAATTAGCTCCACCTCATTCCATCATCATCTAAACTATTAGCTCCCCTTGAAAGGCACTTCCTTTGTAGCATTGTTGGTTACACCTACAAGGGTTGTCATACTGTCTTAGTATAAACCTATGAACCTATGGTATAAAACCTCATGAAGTTCAGACCATATCCTCTGTGTCTTTCTGATATTTATTCATCCTGCTGACATGACAATACTAACAAGGGCAAAAAGTGTAAGTGATATCGGTAACCTTTTTTAATGACCTGGACATATCCCTTATTTTGATCCCAAGAAGACAATTATTTTTGCCTTTTCCATTTATTTGAGTGCAGTCTGTGCATCTAATTAATGACCCACCTACTATGAATGTGTTGTCATTTGGGATAGTCTGCATTCTTAACCTCAAAGGTTTACTGACCTAGTCTTGGGCTTTATTAACTGACATCACCTTTCATGATGTCAGTTGAATCTGCTTAAGTGACAGGGGGTGCTGAACCTGTGTGTAACAGGTTCTGTACTAGTATTCTCTGTGTTCTTGGTGGATTGCCATTAAAAACCTCTGCTTCTCGGCAGTTTTTTTTCCTTTAATTTTTGCCCTCACTGCCTGCTATCCATTAGATCTTCTCTTGGTCCAGAATCTCTTTTATTACTTTCATCATGCTAGAGTCGAACACGAGGTGTCACCATTATGGCAACCATTATGGGTGGTTTGAAGCCTTTTCTGCTATTTCTTCTAAGCTCTAATCACATGGAGGTGGAAAGGTACTGGGAGGGGCATACAATGATCTGTCTGTGGAGGGCATCCCCTCATTTCTATAAGTGGCCATTCTTCCAAGCCATTCCATGCTTCTCCATCTCTGGATGAGCAGTGGTCTGTTTGGTCTCTAACAGAGAGCTCATACCACCCTGTGTGCCTCTGAATGAACATAAAACCACTTCTCCACTCTGGAGAAGCAAGTGGTCATGCCCATTCACCCCCACCCCCTTGGCTATTCCTGTACCAGATCAGCTAAATGAAACACAGTTAGATTCCAAACCTCTTTGCCAAGGAATCAAGCAATATATGTTTTAGGAGAACACCGTTATTTACCAGTATATGCTGAGAAAGTCATTTGAAAAATTCTGACTAAACCCTAGTGTTCTTTTTTTTTTTTTTTGTGCTTTCTCACTTTCTAAACAGCTTATTTTGTATTCGTCTGGCAGTTTTCATTTGGACTATGGATAATTCGATTACGCTCCGTCTTTTGAGACTATCTAAATAGTTGTCATAAGGTGTGCAGTTAACATTAAAAAAGCTGTAGGTCACTTGTTAAGTCTGAAAGCATGTAAACCAAAATCTTATTATTATTTTTTTTTTTTTTGCTTCTCCACTGGACCTTTCTAACCACATTACTTTTTTTTAACCCAACTCATCCATTTGTTCCTTCGTGAGAAAGAACCATGTATTTCAGGGCAAGGCATGACTCCTTTAACCCATTTGCTCCTGCTGAGGGTGCCTACTCAGCCCATTCCTTCCTATAATGGCAAGAGTTAAGTGGTAGGGAGTGGGACAGCTTTCAGGACAAATGGAGGGACCTATCCTACCCCTTGGAGTCACCTCATAACAACTCTTTTGAGCTCCATTAAGCGTCTTCTGTTGCAGGAAGCATGCTCCATGTGCCGACTTTCCAAACCACTGTGCTCACACAGGGGGCAGTGTGTGTGCTACATGCCTGCGCTATGCAAGTGCATTACCAAGTGCTCCCTCTAGGTGACACTCAAGCTCTAAGCCATAGCCACTTTCCTTCCCCCAGGATGGGCAATCTGTCAGCGGTCACTCACACACATCCTTCCTACCCTGGGTCTACTAGAACCTGAGTTACTAACTGAATGCGAGTCACCTGGGTCATGGCATCATCCCCTTATGCAACATAGTTGGAAGTGAATCAAAATCTTTTTGTAGATTCTGTGATGCACATCATCTTAACATGTCCTGAGCAACATTTTATTTTATACATAGTACAATGTTATTCTCATACCTGAGGTAGTGTAGGGTAGGTCACAGGTATAATCTGTTTTTCTCTTTCTGATAAAATGATAATATCATCAATGGCCCATTGATCGTACCCTTGACCAGAATGGTTTGGCTGCCACCAGCGGAACCTGGTAGAAGGAGTTCTTGCAGACATAGGAAGCTCAAGATATACAAATCTAAGGGAGAACAAAAGACCAGAGCATTAAAAAATACACAGTAAAATTATATTAGAAGTTATCTGATGTCACTAAATTAATAATTTCTTTTGATGTCCAATGGGATCTTACCAGTAATAATAATACACCATGTGATATCACACAGGAACAATATACCATGCATTTTTATCTGCTTATTTCTTAGTGAAATCTTAGAGTTAGAAAATGATTCAGCTATCAAAGCTATACAAGCAGGAGTAACCTTAGTTTATAACAAAAGTTACCACCACAAATGTGACAAAGCAAAATTTCATACAAGCAACAAAAATAACATCAAAGCAAATGCACTAAATAATGTCTCCCTGACTAGCATACATTTTAAACTTGGAAAATACATCAAAATAGTAAGATGATTCATATGAGTGGAGGAGCTCCCTGGTCATCCTCAGTAAGAAGCTGAGATCCCTTATAAGATCCTCCATAGCTAGCTACGAAAATAAAATTGCCACTAATTCCAAGGACAACCACAAAGCATTCTATAGCTATGTCAAGAATCTCAATGGCAACACCCAGATCTGCTCTGAGTTACAGCACAAAAGCATGAAAATTACAGAACCAACTGATATTGCCAACATCCTGGCAAATAGATTCAGTGCTAACTTTACCCCCCTCACCCACTAAAGGGCCCATATCTATACAGGAAGAATGCAGAGTCCCTGTAATCACAACTACGCAGGTGAAAGCTGCACTCTCTAAAGCCAAAAACACAGCATCCATGGGACCGGACAACATCCCAGGCTGCGTTTTACATGAACTTCAGAACGAACTGGCTCCCCACTTAAGCACCATGTTCAAGAATAGCCTCGCATCAGGCTTTGTGCCCACTGAATGGCGCACAGCAACAGTTATCCCACTCCACAAAGGGGGAGCCACCACTGATCCCGGGAACTATAGACCTATTAGCCTGACAAGCCTGGTCTGCAAAGCCATGAAATGTATCATCATGGAACTCATAAACAAAGACAATGGTAACATCCAAACTCTGGATCTCACCCAGTTCGGGTTTGTGAAAGGCAGATCATGCCTCCTGAACCTGATTGACTTCTTTGAGGCAGTCACCAAAGCCGTAGATGAGGGTAAGGTGGTTCACACAGCCTATCTTGACCTCGCCAAGGCTTTCGACACCATCCCCCATTCTGGAATTATAGCTAAACTCAATAAACTAGGCATAAATCCCAACATCACAAGATGGGTTGCCAACTGGCTCACTGACAGAACCCACACTGTAAAAGTTGCAGACTCCAAATCTGATCTCAAACCAGTGATAAGTGGAGTACCACATGGTTCCATCCTGGGACTGCTCCTTTTTGGTATCTACTTCTGTGAAGTACAGGCTAACACAGAAGGCATCTGGCTAACAAAGTTCACAGATGACTGCAAACTAGGAGCCATGGTCAAGTCCCCAAATGATGTGAACATCTTACAGAAGGGCCTCTCTGAGACAGATGCCTGGTGTCAGAGCCATGGCGTCAAGCTCAATGCCAAAAAGTGCAGTGTCATCCTCTTTAGTAAAACTCTGTACCCATGAACTACCACATAGGCAGCAATCTACTTAACACCGAATGCGTGATAAGAGACCTTGGGACCCAGGTGGACAGCAGTCTCTCCTTTGATAGTCACATCGCCACAGTAGTCAGGAAGTCCTTCTACGTGGCACACCTCATCATAATAGGGTTCTCATCCAAGGAAAAAGAGGTCATCGTTCCCCTCTACTCGACACTGATTAGACCCACTATAGAGTACAACGCCCCTTTTGGAATGCACCTCACAAGACATCTGCAGCAGCTGGAAAGGCCACAGAAGTACCTCACAAAGAGGATTACTAGACTCAAACAAATGCCCTACACTGACCGCCTCAAAAAACTCCAGCTTTACTCCGTAGCATATCGCCTACTCAGAGCTGATCTCTGCCTAACATATAAAGCTGTGTCAAACCCAGAGCTGTTGGACATGCTACACCTAAAGAAATCCCAATCCCTCCGAGCTACACGCTCTAGGGACCTAAACCTTGTCACCACAATAAACACGACATGCTGGAGGGATAGATTCCTGTCACAGAGACTTCCCATACTCTGGAACAGGCTACCCATCTATGTGAAGCAAAGTTCTTCATTAGCACTCTTCAAGAAAACTCTTGATGAATGGATGGGAAATAGAAAATACACCCCGGGGATCATTTCTGTGTCTCTACTCGACAGTGGCACAGGAAAATAACTTTCTTGGGTGGCGTAAGCCAGGGAACCTTGTTGGCTAGGCTTACGTAGGCCCTTGGGCCAATAGCCTAGTACCTACCTATGAACCTATGAACCTATGATTTGTTTATATTTGCACTTAGCCTAATAAATGTACAAAATGATTCAGAAAGAGATATCTTCTATCATTCTCTGTACAAGCAGAACTGTGTTTCTTTTATAAACAAATTGTTACCTTAAGAGCAGTGAAACAAAACTTCATACATGTAAAAAGTAAAAATAGTTCGGCTTTTCATGGTTAAGGGTAGCCACAGTGGAACTCCGGCCCGCTCATGATTGGCAGTGGATTTTTATGGTGCCGAGTTGCCAGCCCAACGCCCAACCTTCAAAGAAGGCACACCCATTCATGCTTGCAACTACCTGCATGTCTTTAGCATCACTCGACCATGGGGTGGACATGCAGACTCCACACAGAAGGTGCTCCAGCCGAGAATCGAATGGGAGAACCTCTTGCTGTGAGGTGACAATGTTAACTGTTGCACCGCCGCGGCCTCAACAACATCAAAAAAGCAAGTTTACAAATATCTGTCTGAACAACATAGCATATTTTTATAAATACAGAAAAGAAATCAAGAATATTAAATACAATTTCTAGTCTTCGTTCTGTATTTTTCTTACCCCTACATTCACAGCAAAATGGAAATAAACCACCTGGAAACTGGCACTCCTATGTAATGTGCATATGGTTATTGTGTCCAACCAAAATGCATATATATCTGTGATCATACACATATGCAGACACAATAGTTGTCCTTTTACATTTTCATCTAAGAAAACAAAGAGCAACATCTATAAATGAGCAGAGGTGACTACTTAAGATGCATTGCTTAACTGTAACTTTGGAAAACTCAGACAACTGGAGCATACCTCTCAACCTCTTAGTGCAAGAAATCTGGACAAAGGATAAAATAATGGGGGAGGGGTAAAGGTCCAAAAATAGGGACAGATTGTAAGTATTGGGCTTATAAACTTAGAAAGTTGCTAGAATAATAGGCTCTATATTAGCTTATATTTATATAAAGTCTGAAACTCATTTCATTTAGTGATTATTTAGTGGACTTCAATCCTCTCTGTTTTTCCAGAAAACTATAAATTTTATGAGGAACAGCTAAGTCACTAACCCCAAATGAAGTTATTGTAAGTGCTGCTGCATGGTGAAATATGACTTGCAGTGGATTCTGCAAAGTAAAGAAATGCAGGCTGTGATGACTGACAACTGTGTCTTTGATACTAAAATAAATTAGTGAGGTGCAGAAAATGCTTTACTATCACAATCTTGAAACCCACAATCATGAGACGTAATATTAAAAGACCAAAATGCAGAAGACTACAGTATTAAACTCCTGGACTTTTCCCCTGCAGGACTCTTTCCTGGGTCCATACCCCTTCCGAACCTATGCTAAAAATTGTTCCTGGGCTCACAATGGGAGGTTATTCAGTACTGAAGATTTTTAGACATTATGGTCTTCAGCATTTTGGTCTTTTGATATTATATCTCATGATTATGGGTTTTAAGATTGTAGGCTTCAAGGCTGTAATAGTAAACCTCAGAAAATTATAATCCCAAAAGAAGCAGAGAAAACAATTTCAAGAATCTCCTTGAAGTTAAAGTGAAGGACAGCTGACAGCATAGTTAGCAGAGCAAAATATCTGTGAAACATGTAGCACAGTTACAACTGAGAACTTACAGCTACTAAAGCAGAATACTGATGGGAAATACATCAGAGTACAAGATGTGTTAACATGTACTGAAGGGCCACAGATAAGGGCCAGCTGTGTTAATATGTACTGAAGGGCCACAGATAAGTGTCAGATGTTTTAATATGTACTGAAGGGTCACAGATAATGGTCATATGTTTTAATATGTACTGAAGGGCCACGGATAAGGATCAGTTTTGACATCTCCTCTGGGAAAGCAACTTAGATTGTGAAGAACTGTGATACAGAATGCTGACAACCTGTAGGTTAATAGTCACCCTGAAGGCTGTCATGGTATTATGACAAATTTGCTAATAATACACTGCTGAAGGGACTACCAGAATGTTGTGGTCCTATAAAGTCACTGTTTGTTATAGTCCTTCAGTGTTCTAGTCTGTTCAAATAAGTGCGCTGTTAACTCTATGGTC
>NC_056745.1:1160356805-1160374305 GCF_019279795.1 Protopterus annectens
GGAATTACTTATATAATTTAAGGAGAGTGGAAAAGGAGATTATTTTCAAACTAAGTCAGTGAACTGATATTGTTATTACAAAAGCAGGCAAAGGAGAAGCATTAGTTATCCGAAGTAAGGAAGATCATGAATGGAAAGCTAAAAAACATTTTCTGATAATAATGATACCAAACCTTACCTATTGATCTCATCCCCTGTTTAAGAGTAGAATGATTTTTTTTTACAGAGTAGAGTCACCAGAGATATCATTAGCGGCCACATAAAAAATGAACTCACCACAGCAGATCCTTCTCAGCAGATAATTTATTTTCTTCCCAGGCTACATAAAAACACAACACCCTCACCAGGTAGACCCATAGCTTCGGGTAAATGGTCCCTGATGGAATCATGCTCTGCTTTTTTAGAATTCTGTTTATAACCCTTCTTAGTGTTACTTTCAGCAAGGCTAAATGATAAAACACATTTTCTATTTACATCAGATGTTAGATCTCTTTATTCTAGCATTCTCCATGAAGGGGCAATAGAAGCTACTAAATATTTTCTCTAAAAATAAAATATTTATTCACAAGATTTTAATGTCTTCCTAATTTTTGGTTTAGAACAGTTTCTTATCAAAAATATGTTTTTATGGCAAAGAAGACTTATTTCTTGCAAGTTAGTGATACCGTATATATGGTCATATTTTTATGGGGTTTCTAGAAGAGAAATACATCTTAGATGTGGGCATTAATGCTTTTTACCCAGCCATAAAAATATGATTATGGTTGTCGCATGATTATTGGCTGGTGTGGGTGGGGACCCCCTACCAAACCTAAAGAAGTATATAGAGTTGTTCAATAACAGTTGTCATGGAATTAGCACAGCTAAATATGGTTTCTTTGTTTGCAATGGAATTTTAGATGTTAATGTGACAAATATAATACATGGTGCTAATTGTATGTCTAGCTATAGAAAACCATTTCATAGGAACAACTTATTACATGTGAGAAGTTGACACCCCAAACACTTCACAAGGACCATTCCAAATCACAGTTTCTTCAGGTTAAAAAAAAATCTGTTCTTCTATGGAAGACTATGGATAGAGAAGAAACTCTGGTCTGTAAATCTAGAACAGCACCAGGAACGTCTAACTTGTAATGATTTATATCTACCTTTGGTACAAACACTTTTTGATAAAAAGATTATTAACAAACATTGGCATTTGGTGAGCAGGGATGTTTTTTTCAAAATTTTGTGAACCAGTATGTAGTTTTGGTTACAGGAGAGACGAAACCCTCAAGATAGCTTTTCACCCACTACAATATTGGGTCCCTCCAGCATATTCTATTACATATTATTAAAACTAAAGATTTTACATCGACCAATATGTTCAAGGTATTTGAGATTAGGCACTTGAATACTTGTAAAATACCCCTTGGTTAATATACATGGCAATATGCAAATGTGGAGCTTTCTATCTATGGCTGAGACTTTTATCATCGAAATACAGACTGGCCACAGATTTAATTGATTTACATTGTAAACAAGAGTGAAGCCCTCTTTAAAAGCATGTCACCATTCACACTGGTGCTAATTTTACATTTAGTGGAATTGATCTGGTGTATGGGTCTTTACCTAAGGTAAAAAAAAAAAAAACAACAAGCAGTTCTAGATAAAAAAAGAAACAAAGGTGGCTTATCATATTAGGAACATTATATAAACCATGTTTAAATGAGGAATTCAGAAAGACTAAGTTAAGAAAGCAGAAATTATACACCTCTGAAACATGGTACTATGCTGTTTTGGAACAAATTTACTTGTCTTTGGAATGTGATGTTATTTATTGCCCATCAGATGGCAACAATGTGTTGTAGCATATTCATAATATGATTATACTGAATTTAAGTTTTCCTGAAAGTTGATTATTAGAAGCGTGTTACTTCTTTTTTATATTTAGTTATACTTTATCATTATATTTTGACTATCATACAAAACAGGTTCTAATAAAGAATTTTGAAAGACAGTAGCATGATATAAAGCTGATGCTGAACTAATGAAACAATGTTTTTAGTGTAATACTACCATATGTCCAGCAGATGGCAAAATTGTAAGGCTTATATTCTATGTTCGGGTCTATATTAGATGAACAAAAGTTCATCTTAGCGATGCTCACATGAGCGAAAATTGCGGAACTCGAAACCGCAATTGTGAGATCGTGGTACAGTGAAGATGGGAATATTTACCTTTCCTCACTGTAGTGCGATCTCGGAGTTGGAATATATATTTAGCAGGGGATGTGGGGGGCACAGCCCCCCACAATTGCAGTTTCCAGTTCCTGGATTTTCGCTCATGTGAGCGTTTGCATCTAATATAGACCCTCTACGTTCATAGATACTTGCTAGGCTAGTGATCTGTGAGGCTCATTAGAAGCTTAGCCTTAGATTCCCATTGTAGTTTTTAGCCATTAAGTTTTGCATACAAATAACTAAGAGAAAGGCCAAACATAGACATGTTGGGAGATATGAAAGTTTCCCCTATCCAGGAGAGCGAAACTGGGGAAGAATTTGTGGTTACCCAACCATTCGTCCAGTTGCATTTAGAGTAAGTGAAGCACTTTACTTTGTTTTTGACACCACTAGACCTGTCAATATATAATAAATCTGACAGAATAAGGTCTATTGAAGCTTTACAAGCAAGACAGAGGTTGCCCATGGTAGGACAATATTTAACTAATAATTATTACAGTGATACATCTGTATGAATACACTGGATATCAAACTCTACGCATTTTACTAGGGCTCTTACCTTGTTCACTTTTCCTTTTGTTACCTTTTACTTGAATATAATTGTGTTTACCTAGTCATCTATTGCCTAAATGTCTGATAGACTGATTGATTGTTTGATTGACTGATTGATTGACTTAGTCATTCATTCATTATGCTGTACTGCATCACTTTACATGTTGAACTCTGCTACAGATTACAACAATTTGTACTACTCGTTACAAACTGTTTCTCCCTACAACTGCATCATCAGAGGGTGGGACCAGATGATACATAATCTGGGCATACATGTACAGCAGCTCAGCATACAGAAAATATGTACAGAAGTTTAGTAAATGTAATAATTTGCTTGGACTTAAGTAAGTAAAGTAAAATATATATATATATATATATATATATATAAATAAATATATATATATATATATATATATATATATATATATATATTCTGGACTTAGGAACCCCACTCTACATGATGGAATAAAAATTACAGCAGAAAGAACCGATAAAAGTTATATTTGTATCTTACCTTCAAAAATGAATGCAAACAGCTTAAACACATACAATGTGTATGGGACGTCAGCCCTGAAGCATGTAATGATATACAGTCTTTAAAAAACGCACATTAAACATGGGAAACACTCTAATGTATAAAAGGCAATGCTATGTAAAACACCTGCCTTCAATATTTGCAACCTGCAGTTTTCTGCCTTTAAACTTACAGCTGGAATCTAATGGCAATTATATTTTCCCAGCATGGAAATATAAACATGAGTAAGATTGCTTTTATTTTTAATAAAAAGCTTTGGCAATTAAAAATGAATGCAATCCATAAACAAAACAAAAGCTAAAGTGGCTGGTTAGCTAAATCTTTTTAGGGGAATGAAAGAAGGACAGTGGCTAGGAGTTCATGAAGGAAGTAAGTGAGGCTTGTCATACAACCTAGGTAAGGAGAGTGGGGCAGGCTGCATGGGCAAAGTGACAGGGTTCAACACTGGTCTACAGTGAGGATCATTGCCTGTTCACAGAATCAACCATCCATCCAGCACAACATTGCTGAGCTATTGTAGCTGATGAACACAGGTGGTTATGCACCTCCTTCAGTTATGCTAATGTAGCTGATGAACACAGGTAGTTATGCACCTCCTTCAGTTATGCTACTGTAGCTAATGAACACAGGTGGTTATGCACCTCTTCAGTTATGCTACTGTAGCTGATGAATACAGGTGGTTATGCACCTTCTTCATTTATGCAGATTACAGTAGTAATTGGGTGGATCAGTATACCAGGGTCATTAGTTTATGAACAATTCTTCAATGTGAGGATGGATCAGCATTTCATTTTCACTGGCTTACAAACAGCACAGTAACGAGTGGCATAGAAATGTACCTGGGTTATTATATTACACATAATACAGGAATAAGTATCTGTATAGATGTACCTGGGTCATTAGCATATGAATGAAGTGACAATGAGTGCCAGCAACAATGAACCAGGGACATTACTTATGTTCTGCACAGCAGAGAGTGGCTGGAGCATTGTATTAGGACCAATAGGTTATACACAGGGTAGTAATGGGTAGCAGGGCAGTGCCATGACTGTCCCTTGGGTCCATAGGCTCATAGTTATTTACTAGGCATGCAGCTGAGTTTGAACATGATACATTATATTGTGAGGCCTAAAACCTAGTGTCTTCATCTGGCAAGCACGCTCAGAAATAGTTTTATATACAAGTGTATGAACACCAGCATAAACAATGATGTTCTTATGTGCTTCCCTGTTTGACTTTTCAGTGCTGTTTGATTGCATCAGTTCAGTACAAGACCATGAAGCCAAGCTAGGTTAAAGGTTTTCTCACCTGTGTATATTTCGGAAACCCATAACAAAGCATTCTAATGTGGATTCAGTTTTGCATTATTTAAACTAAAAATTTAATATTTGAATAATTCTGAGCTCATAATTTTATTTCAAAATAAAGGAATTATTGAAAAGGAAAGAGACACACAGTTGTCTATAACTGAGGTAGTCACTCATTGTCTCTCTTGACCCATGAAATATATTTTATTTGACTTTGCACATATACTTGTTCACGCAGTTTTCTATAACTGAGGTAGTCAGTCATTGTCTATCTTGACCCATGAAATATATTTTACTTGACTTTGCACATATGCTTGTTTGCCTGGTTAGGCAGAGCTAAATATCTAATTTACATTGTTGTTGCTGTTTAGTCATTTAGTCCACTCCAGTTCTTTATGACTGCAAGGATGTTATTAGCATGCCAGTCCTGTCAGTCAAAAACTGCTTCTTTAAATGTGCAGATTGATTCTGTACTACAGTGCAGTGCATGGAGAGCTCTGATTACCCTCCAAATCGGGGAAAAAGACATGCTAGTTAAGCTCAACTCTAGCAAGAGATTTGAAATTAACAGTGCTTTAAAAGGTGTATAACAATTTTTATTTTTATTTATTTGCTTTTGTTTAAGGGAAAGTCCATCTGGGTACTACACCCATTTTCAGTGGAGGTATGGGGGGAAGCTTCTAGAAATAGTCGATGTACAATATAGCAAAGTTTAAAGAAGGTGTAAAGAAAACTATAACAAATTGTTGAAAATCACTACAATTTTATAAACAGGAAATATCACACAAAGATATAAAGTGTATTAAGTTCTCGGTACATGTTATAGAACTGAAGTAGGAGATTATCAGTATAAATATAAGAACATTACTAAAAGTAGGAAGTATCAACATTTGGTGGCTAAAGTAATGTGATATGCACCTATGTTCACGCTAATTTGTAAGCTGATAAAGTAGTGCCTATGTTGTGCTTGTATGTTGTATCAACTTGCAGTACACTACTACTGTAGATACTGCAGTTATCCATGTTCAATAATACCCGACTGTTGCATCACTGATGATATGTGTGGCGCCCTGTTTAGTTCAGTAACAGTATGCATCACTCCGCCATGGATGTCAGAACTGTCTTGATCCCCATACAGAGATGTCAGGAATTGCTTTGCTCAATCAAGGGTGGTTAATTTGGTGGACCCTCTTCTGTGGCCCGCTGCTCCTGTACCAGATGGGCTGTTCTGGATTGTGCAGTACTGATAATGCTGGTGGCCCTTCTTCTGACCTATTTGTAAGTCTGACTTTCATCACCAGTAACACTGATGATATCTATCCCATTCCACTAGGCATGCTCTGGGAACATTTGAGCAGATCTGTCATGGCACAGCATCCACTGGCCATGCTGACAGATGGACTAAAGCAGGATCTCATTCTCGCATCTGCATGGGAGATATTGCTCTTTCTAATTTTCACAGTTTATGACATGAGAACATGAAATAGCAAAGAAATTGGCCTATGAAAAGTGGTATGGTAGTATGGTCACACATGATATCCACATACTTTTAATATGTAATATGCAAAGAGGGATGCTTGCAGAAGATTGATGTGTTAAGTGTCTGGGTGTAATATCCACATGATGAATGAATTTCATAGAGTAGGATACAAGGCACATACATGGCTTTATGTGGGAACGCTCCTGACCTAAGTAGGTGCACAGGCTACATAGTTCAACATAATGGCTCCACGCACTCTTTGGGGGCTAGCAAGAGTATGTGCTGGTATATTGATGCATACAGTGTAGGCAAGTTAGACCGACAACAGGCTCTGAATGGCACTGTTTATTGACCTCCATGTGAATAACATGCATCACTGCTATACTGTTCTCTGTATCCGGGCAACCATCTCATTAGCCCAGGTATGAAATCAGGCAATGTGTTCCTGCATCGCTCAGCTAGACATAGGCCTAAAATACGACATCTTGCAAGGTGTGAATGCAATCATCTCATATCTGTGTAGGCATATAGTATACCTTTCCTTGCCAAAGCCCTCTCCCTATCAGCGCTAACTGAGACACATTATGATCTGTCACACAGGTATGAAAACAATGGTCACAAACATTACTCAGGTAATGGAGTGTACACCTCTTAGAATGAACCCTCAATAAGACTAAAACGGTGCGGTTATGCAGGAAATAATGGGGATCCATAGCCTAAAACAGAGATGACTCCTTGGTAGTGTATGCTCCCCATCCACAACTGCTTTAGTAATCCCATGGACACTTCTCTAATGTCTGTGGTACATGTGGGTTTGGGGAAGCACATGCTGAGTATGTATGGATACAACATGTAAACAGTAATGCATTGCATAACTTCTAGATAAGCACCCGATGTATACATGTCTTTCCAGTGGGCTGCCTATCCCTGCCAGCAAACACAACAAACACAGTAGTTAACTCACAACTCACAGCAGCATCCACAAGCCCCCTGAGACAATAGCAAGTAATAGGTATACAATGCCTACAGAATAATACGCAGATGACATAATTATTCCCAATACCCACATCACCCAAGTAGTATTGTTGTCATAGTTTCTGTTGTAATTACCACACAGCAAAACATCTGCTAACACTGTTACATCACCAGTCAGTAGGTTAAACACTAATTTCTTGGCATACAGGTAGGTCTATGTCAAATGCGAAGTGTAACAGCACAGCATTTTAATAGCTTTTCTAGAAATTACCCTGCAGCTTCAGTTTCCCTTCATAACCCCTGCTTTGCAGTAGACCCACACTCAGTGTATAGTTCCCCCCATCACCACAGTGGCAGCAATATTGCTACTTAGAACATTAAATGGCAATGCTCAGATCTGCTCTGAACTACAACAGGATGCCATTAAGTATACTGATCCCAAGGATATTGGGATACTGCCAATATCCTGGCAAATCGATTCAGTGCCAACTTCACCCTCCTCTCACCGCTAAAGGGCCCATCTCAATATTGAAAGATTGCCAAATTCTGGTAATAATGCCCACACAAGTAAAAAATGCACTCTCCAAAGCTAAAAATACAGCATCCATAGGACCAGATGACATCCCGGGCTGTGTACTACATGAAATACAAAATGAACTGGCATCTCACCTAAGTGTCATGTTTAATCATAGCCTCACCTCAGGCTTCGTGCCCACTGAGTGGCACACAGCTACAGTTATCCTACTCCACAAGGGGGATCCACCTTGGATCCTGAGAACTACCGCCCCATCAGTCTGACGAACCTGATCTGCAAGGCCATGGAATGTATTATCATGGAACTTATAAACAAAGACATTGGCAACCTTCAAACACTGGACCCCACCCATTTTGGGTTTGTGAAGGGCTGATCTTGTCTCCTGAACCTGATTGACTTCTTCAAATCAGTCTCCAGAGCTGTGGACGAGGGTAAGGTGGTCCACACAGCCTATCTGGACCTTGCCAAGGCCTTCAACACCATCCCCACACTGGAATCATAGATTAACTTACTAAGCTGGGCATTAATCCCTACATCACTTGATGAGTTGCCAACTGGTTTACTGACAGAACCCACACTGTAAAAGTAGCCAACTCCAAATCCAGCTCCAGACAAGTGACAAGTGGAGTACCTCATGATTCAGTAGTGGGACCGCTCTTGTTTGGCATCTACTTCTCTGAAGTACAGGCCAACACTAAGGGACTCTGGCTAACAAAGTTCGCAGATGACTACAAACTGGGAGCCATTATTGAATCTCCAAATGATGTGGATATTCTACAAAATGGCCTTACAGAAACAGATGCTTGGTGCCAGAGCCATGGGCTCAAGCTCAATGCCAAGAAATGTATAGTTATCCCATTTAGGAAAAAACATGTACACATGAATTACCACATAGGTGGCAGTACACTAAACACCCAAAGTGTGATGAGAGACTTAGGGACACAGGTGGACAGTGGTCTCACCTTCAATAACCACATCGCCACAACAGTCAGGAAATCCATCTATGTGGCACACCTCATCACTAAGGGATTTTCATCCAGAAAAAAGGTGGTCATTGTCCCACTGTACTCATCCCCCATTAGACCCATTATAGAATACAACGCCCTGTTTGGTATGTAGCTCTTAAGATATCTGCAACAACTGGAAAGGCTGCAGAAATACCTCACTAAAAGAATCACAGGGTAAAGCAGATGCCCTTTGCTGACCATCTAAAAAACTCCAGCTATACTCTGTCACATACCATCTACTCAGAGGCGATCTCTGCTTAACATACAACGCCAAGTCAAACCCAGAGCTGTTGGACATGCACCACTTAAAGAAATCCCAATCCCTCACAGCCACATGCTCCAGGGATCTAAACTTGTCATCACAATGAACAAAACATGCTGGTGGGATAGGTTTCTGATGCAGAGACTCCCCAGACTCTGGAATAGACTGCCCATACATGTCAAGCAGAGCGCCTCTTTGGCCCTCTCAAAAGGAACCTTGACGACTGGATGGGAGATACGAAATTCACCCCAGGGATCACGTCAGTCACCCTGCTAGACAGGGGTCCAGGGAAGTAAATACTGTGGGAAGAAATAGCCAGGGAATTGTAATGCTAGTCTTGTATAGGCACTAGGGCCGACAGCCTAGTACCAACCTATGAACCTTAACAGATATATACAGTGACACACTGTTATAGATATTGTGACACAACAAAAAAGCACAGCAGTAAACATCTGATTTAAATACCACTCCCCGCTTACCTTTCCTTAAGACGTGCTGTTTTTAGTAATCAGTGTAAATGACTGTCACCACAGCTCTTCAGGTTCCTATGTTATAATCTTCTGTAGTTTAGCGGGACACTTGACAGGTGCAACTGCTTTTACCTTGTATTTCAAAGCTTCTAGCATAGTCTTTAAGCTAATGAGTCTCATTCCAGTGAATGTTCCTGGATCACACATTTAGCTCACAGGACAATTAACTGATGCCACTTTAAGAGGCTTGCTCAGCTTTGTGAACTTGCATCCATGAAGTGCACTGAGCAAGCGCAGATATGTCAATGATGCCAGCTGGCATGTAGGGTAATATACTGCAGTTGCATAGCCAGTAGAGGTGATAAAGAGAAAAAATGTTAACAGATTTAGACAACACTGTTTGCATGTCATTTTTCATATCCTAACATTATCAGATAAGACCACATATTTTTGAGCTATGCAGTTTAGCACTACAACTCATCCCTTTAACTTAGCTGCCCAATGTTGTTCATCTTATCAACACCATCAATGTGCATGACCACAAGAGGGCTATCATAGTTCTCTGAATTGTGACCTCTTGAAAGGCCATGGCTTTCTATCTACTCTTCCCTTAAAAGGCCCATAAAAAAGTATAATGACCCATGGTATATATCTAATGCTTGAGAGACCTCAGTGTTTTCTCACTAAGATAATCAAATGCATGCCTTCCTTGAGCCACCCAGATCATTTTAAAGTGTAGTCTTTCTTACATAAGTGACTTCCTGCACATCTGCAAAGTGAATAGCACCATAAATAGAACCTACTGGTGAGATAGATAGCTACCCAGAGAAACCCTCTTTTTTTGAGCAGACTTCATTTGATATAAAGCAGAGTAGTTGCATGACTGTCTTTAAGAGTGATCTGTATGAATGTATGGGTAATTTGTAAATGCACCCTGGGTCTGGTTCCTCAAGCCCACACTGAAAATGAACTTAACTAGGTATAAATTAGTCATGTCAATGGGTACCTACAATCTGGTGTATTGTGGCTACTAATGGTTGTCAAGATCAACAGCCTATTGACCAATGAACCTATGAGCCTAAGCTAATTATATTTGGGTCACCTTATTCAACTTTGCATCAATGGGATGGCTTTAGCGAGGTCAAGGTAGGAATGCTACTGAACTCTGGGGAGTGGGATTTCACATGTTCTAGTCCACCCAAGAATCCATTAGTAATGAAACTTTTACCATCCACTGCGACAAAAGTATTTTATGCACACACAACTGTATTCAATTTCTCGAAAATGCATAACACAAATATATAATCTACAACCTTATACCTAATAACTAATTACTAAAAAAGTGAATTTTCAGTATGGTCAATTGTTACATACAAATTATAAATATAGTTCAGTGTTCTTTAATTTAAACCTTGTCGTAGTAACAAACCACCTGGATACATGAAGGATGAATACTGATCCTGAATACTGCTATCTATTCCCATCCCAGTCAGTCTCATATATTGTCCCCACAAAAATCCATAATGTTTAGAAAGTTGGTGGGATGTTTAATATACAATACTCTTAGTATGTATTAAAGTGTAAACAGTTGCTTGGCAGACCATGTTAAAATGAGCTTTCTAGGCTCTTTTAGTGTCTTTACAATTTTAGAATAGTGCCACAAGCTGTTTTTTTTTACTTAGTTGCACAGAATGTGCCTAGTTTTATTTATAGCCCTTCAACTCTTAACTATCCCAACTCAAACAGATAATTGAATTTTACCACTATCAACCTCCAAAGTGTCAGATATAAAATTCCTGAATTCCACATCTGGATATCTGAAGCTAAACCAGACTTACTTGCCACAACTGAAACATGGCTAAATCCATACACAAAAGATTCTGAATTCTTTCCACCTGATTACTTTTTCATAAGGGCATACAGACCTCATAAAAGAGTGGAGGTGTTTCCCTCCTCCACCTGTATAGCTTTACTATTTTTCCTTATTCATTTTCTCCTCTACAATTCTCCACTGCTGAATTATTAATTGCTTTCCTAAAAATCAATGACTGTAAAAATCTGTGTGTAACAACCTTATACCTTCCCTAAGTAATAACATTCCCCTTCTTGAAGAAATCCTGGCCTGGATTTCCAACAATATTAACAATGAAACAGTCATACTGGGCTTGATTACTCAAACTACTGTTCACTTCCAAGCATTAACCTCTACAATTTTACCCAGTTAATCAGAGATATAACTAGAGCAACTAAAAATAATAATGGTGGCTCTATAATAGATATAATAGAATTTTGTGCAGCAGGTACCCTTCCCTGCAACATCAGCGACCACCAACCCGCTTGCGCTATACACAAAAATCTCCCCTTTACCCAACCAACATCGATACATACTAACTAGAAACCTAACTCACTTCAACCCAGCTATTTTCAGTGAACACCTAATGTCTACCAACTTGAATGCACTGAAAACTCTCCAACTTGACAAAGCTGTCGAATTCTTTAACTCAACATTCCTAAAAATTTTAAATAACTTAGACCCTCTCTGCCAAAAGAGAGTAAAATATAAACATACCACCTGGCTAACAAGAAACACCAAACAGCTCAAGATCACAACGGATAAAACTTGGAAAAATGGCAAAAAACTAAAAACCCATCAGACCTCCAGTAGTACAGGCAGTTCCTTAACCAAGAAAAGCATTTTGTCATTAACAAAAAGAATCATATTGAACTATAGCAAAACTTCAAACAAAATCCAAAGAGATTTTGGAGCTCTATTTTTCCTCTGTTGAACCCTGGTACCAAGAGCAACCCCTGCCCACATCCTGAAAAAACATCACTAGAAATCACCACCCTATTTAACTCGTACTTTATAGAAACCATAGCCAAACTTACTGCCACCCTTCCTCCCTCATCTCATCATTCTATCCACTGCCCTCCTCACAACCCTTCAGAAAACTCTCCCTCATCTACTTTTTATTTCTCCCCTATACCTACTGCCATTGCAACCAAACTTCTCCTCAGGCTCAACCCTGGTAGTTGCACCCCTGACAACTTCCTCCCAAAATACCTTCAGATGTCTGCTAAAACTATCAATTATCCAATTAGCATACTTTTAAATAGATCAGTCTGGGAATCCTACATACCCAGCATATAGAAAAAAGCATATATTCTCCCCTACACAAAGCCAGCAGTAGCAGAGATATCTGTAAGTTTCGTGCTGTCGCTATACTTTCCCCTATCTCAAAAATCCTGGTAAAATGTGTTCACACCCAGCTTCTACATTATATACTCAATAACCGACTGCTATCTCCTACTCAACATGGTTTCCGTCCAGCCCACAGTACTACATCTGCTCTTTTACATTTCTAAATACAGCTGGCCAAGCTCACAATGAAGGCAAATGAGTTTGCTCTCTTTTCCTCAGTCTCTCTAAGGCTTTTGAAACTATCTCTCACTCCCTTCTTCTTTCAAAGCTTTCCTCACTAGGTATGTCACCTCCAACTTTACTCTGGTTTACTAACTATCTCTCCAATAGAGAGCAATCCACTAAATGGCAAAACTCCTTCTCACCATTTTTAGATACCTCTACATGTTTTCCTCAAGGCTCTATACTAGGGCCTTTGCTCTTTAGAATTTTTATTAATGACTTCTATTCCTGTGTTAATAACAGCTCAGTTATTCAGTATGTGGACAACTCAACAATAATTTGTACCGCCAATACCATACCTGAATTACTAACACTTACCTAGCAGGCCTTCTCATCTACTGAAATATGGATGACTAACAACCACCTCACCCTTAATCTCAACAAAACTAAATTTCTTCTTTTCACCTCTAGGAAAACTACTCTAATAAATAAACCTGACTTCACTATCAACTCACTAAACAAAACTATCCTAGAGGTATTCCCATACACATAATTATTAGGTATTACCATAGATGAAAATTTAACCTTTGACCAGAACATTCACAATAATATCAGAAAGACCTACCAAAAACTTGGCACCCTCTATAGACACAAACACTTTTTTAAACCTTTCTATAAAGCAAACTCTCGCCTCTCCTTTCCTACTACCACCTCTATTACATGGTGCCCCACTCTTCACCACTATTCAATCCTCTCTAAAAACTAAAATAGAGACCTATTATAATAAAATCACTAAGTTTGCATCTAATGCTACATATTCCTCTCATCACTGTTCCTCACTACACACACTGAACTGGCTTGAACTACGACAACTGCTTACTTACCTACAACTAACTACGGCTCACAAAATAATCCATAAATCTTTCAAATGCCTATCTCTCAGCTCCATTCTAATACTATACCATCTAAATAGACCACTTAGATCTGAAAATCAAACTTTACTGCTAGCGAAAATACCTAACCTCTCAGATGGCCAAATGCTATACTGTTTCTGCATAGCCAAACTTTGGAACTCACTCCATTCACCACTTAGGTCCACCAATGATGCTAGCTCCTTCACCTACATCTATCAATCAATGGCACTGTTCATGCTCCAGATCCCAACCTCCCATAGCCTGACCCTTCTCATACCTCTACTTCTTGCTTAAATTATTCTTTCCCCATATAATCATACTACAATAGCTGTTCACAATCAACCTCAGATTCTCAACTCTTGTCAATTATTTAATTTTTTCAGCTAATGCATGTATAGCCCACTGTATATATATCATTGTTGTGTGTGTACTGCAAACTCTTCCTGCTTATCTAATAACTGTACATTGCTACTGTTTTTTAAACAAAAGTGCTTTGTCTATGTTATTATGTCTGTAAATACTGCTTACATTTGCCATTTTTATCTCCTACATTGTCAGTTCTATTCTGTAATTAATTCTATTTTGTAATTTCATGATTTTATTGGATCTTTTCTCCCCAGGCCTCTACTGAAATGGGCTGTTTTTGGCCCAGTGGATATTCCTGTTAAACAAATATAAATAAACAAACAAATAAATACATACATTTTACTTATTATTTCATTATTGCATGGGTAGGCTGGTCTACAAACCCTTTTCAGTCACAGGCAGTACAGAACAACTGATAACAAGAAAACAGTACAATTATAGGGATGTGGCAATGAATTGCATGAATGAGAAATAGTGTTTAGACAATGTATATAACACGATGCACCTGAAATAGATGTTTTTCCAAGTAATGCAAAATCATTTGCTTGAGATGCAGTTCTAGACTCATTTTGTGAAACTATGTGAAAATAAAACACCATCTCACAGTACCTGCAATTTACAGATGTGATGAGATTTTGAATACACTGCAGTGTTTTACATCTACTGATTATGTATCCAGCTAATATGACAAATGTTAGACATGCTTCATGATTTTTCATGAAACGATGCAAAACATTTTAGAAGGGGAGAAGTAAGTGTAAATTTTCAGATCAGAGCCCAGCTACACTCAATGTTATCATTTTTTGTAAAGCAAGACCAATAATTAAACATAAACCGAATAAAAAAAATCCAGATTATTAAAGATTTTATTATAAAGAAAGATGGACAATGTTATTATATCTAAGCCTACAGTAATGATGGTTTATATACTGTTTGCTCTGATGAAATATAATTCTTGTTCTTATTATTAATGGGCAATGAACAAACAGAAAATGTATCTTTTCAAAAATGGTCTAGTTTTACTGGCAAAAAACTGAGTACCATTATGATTTCTAAAAAGCACACACACACACGCACACACACACACACACACACACACACACACACACACACACACACACACACACACACACACACACACACACACACACACCATACATCTCAACCTGGAAACATCAAAAATCTGGACTAAGGCCCATGAAACATAAGTACAAATCTGTATGCTGATTAACATAAAATTTGCATATATACCCACTCCAATGGAATTGATGGATACCAACTTTCAAACACAAACTGAAGAACAGACAACCAAAATATGACCCCAGGGTCCCCCCTGCGCCATTCCAATGTCCCATTACTTGGCTATTTCGCCCCATTTACCAAAAGCAATGTAATGTGCATACTGCTTTAGTTCTACAATGATTATGTGGATTTCATTTAAAACTTTTATTTTACATTTTATAGCAGAAACACTAACAGACATCTGCTAAACAAAGCAATACAGTCTCACAATGAAAATAGACTTGGCATTAAAACTTCTCTGCCCTTGAAACTCACATTAATTGAAACAGCATTGAAACCCACATTCAAAGAAAATGCATCTGGCCAGTGCCAGATAAAGATTACCTTTGGGCTGCTTTCAAATCATAGGCCCCTTGCACATGAAACATACATGTGTTCTTTGATACACCTTTCTGACTGTATTTATTATATTCCTTGAATAATACAGCACACTTGTTAGACCGCATTTAAATGTACTGTTTTGAACATGTTTCCAGTAAGCAACGAAGCAAAATGCATGAAACAATAATGACAAAACTGCCCAATTCAGAACATTTTCATCATAAAGTCTACTCAAATTTATACAATCCACCAGTATCAGTAAATATGCACAATCTCTGCAGAAGTAAAGGTCATCTCAATAATTCCACATTAAAGAGATCTGTAACTAATAAAGAGGTTGCTGCTAATAAACAACTTTATATTTCATTGTTTCGTCCACAAGTAAAGTGCCTGTTGCCCTTGAAGCATAAATTGCCTATGTTACATTAAAAAAAAAGATAAGCTAGTAATATTTCAATAGGCAATGGATGGCAAACTGATAATAGGTTCATAGTTACTAGGTATTTCTGCCAAAGGAGGACATTTTCAGGATGGCAGCATCGACCCCCATTAAAAGTACAACACAGTACAGTAGCAGCAATCCATCTACATACTGTGGGAGAAGAATCCACAGTCTTCTTCAGTAAAAGCAAGTACACTACCTGTTGAGCTACTAACAATACATAAGCAGCACTAAACTTCTCTTTCACTGAAGAACTGTGCAGCACAAGAAATCATAAAAAAGCCAAAATTTATTGGGGGGGGGGCAAACCGAGGACACATGTTAAACATTGCTTGTATGATCTTAGAAAATCCCTAGAATAAAACTTGTTACCATGTGTTTCCTGAAAGATAGAAAGACTGAAACTTAAATGACTCTCATTATTTAGTGATTTCAGTTCTCACTGATTTGCTAGAAAACCAAAATTTTATTTTTATTTAACATTTGTTTACTTGGAAAGTCCGCCTTGGAAAAAAGACAATTTTTAGCAGAGGCCCAGGTAGAAACACTCAAGATGCATGTCTTTGTACTGTGGGAGGAAACCAGAGCACCCAGAGGAAACCCACACAAATGCAAAGAGGACATGCAGACTCCACACAGAAGGCACTTCAGTCGAGAATTAAACCAGAAAACCTCTTGCTTTGAGGCAATAATGTTACTGCTGTACCATCCAAATTTTAAGAAGAACAGACCAAACGTATGAGCCAAACATTTCAGACATTCTGTGAAAATTTGTACAATTGAGAGTTACAACTCCTTCAATCAGATGTGATGGTATGGGTAGAGAACTCAGGCTCTTGCTTCTTGTACCTAAGGTAAAGGGTTACCGGGTTTGAGCCTGAGTAACCCTAACCACTAAGTATACCAGTATACCTACCTGGGGCATTTTACTTATACACACACACACACACACACACACACACACACACACACACACACACACACACACACACACACACACACACACACACACACTGCAAGTTCAGACCAGTAATTCAGATGTTTGCTGTAGCAGAAATAACCTGTTCACACACACCTTGCCAAAACAACAGTTAAAGAAAGTAAGCTTGTCTCTAAAGCTGCCCTATGAAAAGTCACACAGTGATACAGTTAAAGCTGCCGTTTCTTTCACATATGAAAAATAAAGAAAGTAAGCTGCCATTTCTTTCAGTAACATTGCTGGCACATATGAAAAGTTTTCTCACACTGATGACTGCTGTTAAGGAATTCTCACACCTCTCTCAAGCTGCCTTGACTGCCGTTAAGTAAAACAAGCTGCATTTTCCCTGCACATATAAAAAGAAAGTTTCACTCACACTGACGACTGCCATTAAAAAAAACAAGCTGCAGTTTCTCTAGCACCTCTCTCAAGCTGCCTGCAGTTTCTCTAGCACCTGTCTCAAG
>NC_056745.1:1160686844-1160694344 GCF_019279795.1 Protopterus annectens
ACAGTAAGTGTACTGAGCACACAGTCAG
Source organism: Protopterus annectens (assembly GCF_019279795.1). Lineage (NCBI taxonomy): Eukaryota > Metazoa > Chordata > Ceratodontiformes > Protopteridae > Protopterus > Protopterus annectens. The sequence continues at coordinate 1,160,686,873 of NC_056745.1, forward strand.
CTGTCTCCCTCTACAGTAAGTGTACTGAGCACACAATAAGTTGTCTTCCTCTACAGTAAGTGTACTGAGCACATGGTCAGCTGTCTCCCTCTACAGTAAGTGCACTGAGCACATGGTCAGCTGTCTCCCTCTACAGTAAGTGCACTGAGCACATGGTCAGCTGTCTCCCTCTACAGTAAGTGTACTGAGCACACAGTCAGCTGTCTCCCTCTACAGTAAGTGTACTGAGCACACAGTCAGCTGTATCCCTCTATTGTAAGTGTACTGAGCACACGGTCAGCTGTCTCCCTCTACAGTAAGTGTACTGAGCACATGGTCAGCCGTCTCTCTCTACAGTAAATGTACTGAGCATGCAGTCAGCTGTCTCCCTCTACAGGAAGTGTACTGAGCACACAGTCAGCTGTCTCCCTCTACAGTAAGTGTACTGAGCATGCAGCCAGCTGTCTCCATCTACAGGAAGTGTAATGTGCACACAGTCATCTGTCTCCCTCTACAGTAAGTGTACTGAGCACACGGTCAGCTGTCTCCCTCTACAGTAAGTGTACTGAGCACACGGTCAGCTGTCTCCCTCTACAGTAAGTGTACTGAGCACACAGTCAGCTGTCTCCCTCTACAGTAAGTGTACTGAGCATGCAGTCCGCTGTCTCCCTCTACAGTAAGTGTACTGAGCACAGTCAGCTGTCTCCCTCTACAGTAAGTGTACTGAGCACACAGTCAGCTGTCTCCCTCTACAGTAAGTGTACTGAGCACATGGTCAGCTGTCTCCTATACAGTAAGTGTACTGAGCACACGGTCAGCTGTCTCCCTCTACAGTAAGTGTACTGAGCACACAGTCAGCTGTCTCCCTCTACAGTAAGTGTACTGAGCACACAATCATCCTGTAGATTTCTTGCTGCAAAAATCGTAAAAAAAATCTCACTGCTAAAGAAATTTCCACAGCTGAATTTCACTCAAGTTTCTAAAAGTGACAAAAGGATGATACCTTCATTTATAACAAATGTACAACATTAACCAAAAATCAAAAGAAAATGCTGAAATATATTTAGAGCCACAGACATTTTTTCCATCATATTTGCATTAGAGTGGTCTTTACTATAGTGTTGAAACTGCTGGAGGAATATCTTGAAACAAGGCGTAACATTTACTCCAATCCCCTACCTATTTGAAGCTATCAAAGCCATACCTAATATATTCAATAACCACTTCATATCTTGCACCATCCTCAACCCCTCCCAACAATAATCCAAGCCCAACATTCCTACACCCCAAAACCCCATCTTCAAACCTCAACTCACCTAAAAACAGTCCAAACCAGTATTACAAAAAACACAATCAAAAACTGAAACTCACAGCAATAGCAACTGACAACCAGCCAGTATAATATTTCAGCATAGCTGTTAATAGTATAAGTTATCCAGTATCCATTCTTGTTACTATATCCATAACAGAAAACTATTTCACTCACCTATGAAAAGCTTCTTACATAATCCCACTTCACAAAGGTGGCATGTCTACTGAAACATGTATTGCCCCACAGTAATTCTACCACCACTGTCTAAAGTACTCCAAAAAATGTATTCATCAACAACTTCTAACCTTAATACTTGAAAAATCACTACTCTCTCCTACCCAATATGATTTTTATCCACAGAACAGCAGTAAAACAGTACTGCTACATTTTCGTAATATGGTTAATCAAGGCAGAAATTCAGGCCTTATCATCTCCACTATTTTCCTTGACATGTTGAAAGCCTTTGATACAGCTTCACACTAACTTGTCCTACACAGACTCCATCTTATTGCCCTCACACATTTCACTATTGAATGGTTCACTAGCCACCTTAATAATTGCATCTAGCTTGTAAAATGGATTGAGTGCCACATCACTTTCTTCACAGTCACAACAGGTGTCCCCCAAGGCTCCTCACCAGGACACACACTTTAACACCTTCATTAATGACATGTACAAAGAAACAAAACCTGCCACCATCACTTTATATGCAGATAACTCTACACTAGTCTGCTTAGGCATCTTAGAAACCATCACACAAGAAGCTTTCACCTCTGAGGAAAATTGGCTAAAAAATCTAAACATAGGTTCATAGGAGTTTACTAGGCTAGCGACCCTAGAGCCTTTACAAGCCATGTTAATCCCAAGTATCCCCATTTGTTCTTTTTTGGTAGTTTGCAGAATGACTTTATGAACAAAGCAGATATGTGATAAACACAGGCTACCCCTGCCCATGAGGGACATTGGTGCCACCCCAGGGGTGAATGTGCAGTCTCCCATCCAATTATTTAGGTTGCGTTCGAATAGGGTCAGTGAGAAGTTCTGTTTTACGTGAATAGGATTGTCTATTCCAGAGAAGCGGCAGTCTCTGAGAGACACATCTGTCTCCCCAGCATGTTTTGTTAATGTCATGGGCTAAGTTAAGATTCATAGAGTGAGTGATTCTTGTACCATTTGACTTGCGGATGTGTAGCATTTCCATTAAGACAGGGTTGGAGATTTCCATATAGGCCAGGCACAAGTCACCTCTCAGCAGCCTATAAGATACAAAGTAAAATGACAGGGCTTTCAGCCTGTCCATGTAGGTCATGGCTTGGAGTAACTGTATTTTCTTAGTGAGACACTTCTTGGGTCTCTCCAGCTGCTGCAGGTGTCTGATGAGGTACATGCAAAAGGGTGCATTATACTCTTTTATTGGTCTGATGAGGGTTGAGTACAGTGGAGTTATAACATTCCTTGACCTGGATGCTATGCCGTTGCTTATGAGGTGCACTACATAGAAGGCATTCCTTACCACTGTGGAAAGTTGGCGGTCAAAGTTCAGATTGCTTTCAACCTGTGTTCTGAAGTCTCGCACCACTAGGTTGGAACTTGGGGGGGGGGGGGGGTGCTGTCAGTATTGTAATTTGTAGGGAATTCCGTTTCGTCAAAGAAAATAATAATGCATTTTTTTGCATTTAGTTTTAGACCCTGGCTTTGACACCAATCATTAATTTGCGTTAGCCCTTCTTGTAATATGTTGACATCATTAGGGGACTCAATGACTGCTCCCAGTTTGCAATCATCAGCAAACTTGGTCAGCCAGAGGCTGTATACTTTGGCCTGGACTTCTGATAAATAGATGCCAAACAGTAAGGGGCTCAACACAGACCCCTGTGGTACTCTATTGGTGACGGGTCTTCTGGTTGAGGTGGAGTCACCAATTTTGACAGTGTGTGTTCTGTCGGTGAGTCAATTGGCTACCCATCAAATAACATAAGGGCTAATCCCCAGCTGGAAGTGTTTCTAAAATATGCCAGAGTGGGGGCTTGTGTTGAAAGCCTTAGCAAGGTCAAGATAGGCTGTGTGCATTGTCTTACCTTCATCCATGGCTTTGGTGACATTCTCTAAGAAGTCTACCAGGTTTAATAAACATGATCTACCCTGAACAAACCCAACTTGGGTTGGGTCCAGCATTTGGAGGTTGCCTGTGTCTTTGTTGATAAGGTCTTTGATAGTTCTTTCCATAGCCTTGCAGATAAAGCTGGTTAGACTTATAGGTCTGTAGTTACCAGGGTCAGTTGATGGTCCACCTTTGTGCAGGGGGATTACTGTTGCTGTTCTCCATTCTGCAGGAACAAAGCTATGATTAAAGAGAACAGCAAGTGGGTCCACTAGGAATTGTTTTAGATTGTTTAGTAAACAACTTGGGATATTACCTGGTCTCACTGAGGAAGTGTTTTTGGCCTTGGTGAGCACAGAGATGACCTGTTTTCTAGAGATGCTAGGCAGAGGACCAGTGTCAGGTATGCTTTGGGATATGATAGGTGTCAATAGGGGGTGAAGTTTGTACTGAATCTGTCAGATAGCAGGTTGGCAATATCTTCTGGTTTATGAGTGATCCCATCTACAACCAGTTTGGCACATAGCTGGGCATTCCCTTTTAGACTTTGGATGTAGTTAAAGAATGCCTTACAATTATCCTTGGCTAGGGATGCGATTTTAGTTTCACAATTTGCTTTAGAAGACTTTACAAGATTTCTGATTTTCTAGTTTGGGTTTAGGAGGGAATTCTTTTTGCTGTTTTTCCTCTTGCTTTTGGATAACAGTTTCTTCCTCTTGTTATATAATCTAGCTATACTTGAAGTCCACCATGGTGGCTTGTTTTTACAGGAAGACCTGGTGTTGATCCAGTTAGTTATAGCAGAGTTTATGCAGTCGCTTAAGTGTTTTTACAGGGCATTTGTGTACACTTCTGCATAGTGATCACTGATGTCTGTGATTGCTGACAACTGCTTTTAACCACCAAAACAAACACATTACTTTGATTCCTCCTGAAAAAATGTAAATGAGAATGCCACTAATTTCAATATTTTCTCCTCAGACAACACAAAAATTGAACATGACATCAACACTAAATTATTAGTCGCTATCACTGGCAAGTTACATTTCGATCATCACACAGACTCTGCAATCAAAAAAACTCAAATAAAGCTACAGGTTCACAATACAAAGCAAAACACATTAAAAATGATCATAGTAAGCAAATAGCAGCCACTTCCTTCTTTCTCTTTACAGTCCTATCTATGACTTAGCAACATTTACAAATCTCCACCCTTCCACCAAACAAACTGGAGCAATGGTAAAATAAAATCAGTACATTTGCATGCAGCCTCCCATCCTGCTCCCACCACTGCATTGCTCTATACACCCTCAACTGGCTTGAACTCCCCCAACATACCTCTCTGTTCCAATTACTAATGACACACAAGATTCTGCACCACCCACGTAATACACCCTCACTGGCCAACCTCATTAATTAGCATGTGCCAAACAGAAACTTACAGTCCAATGACTTAAACTAGCTGAATCCAACAAATCCAAAAACTCATAAGCTGACATGCTATACCCAGTCAACAACTCTAAAGCATGGAACAGCCTTCCAAGTAATATCAGATGCCTTAACAATATAAAATACTTCAAAGATCACCTGGTGATAAGGAAAGGGGTTGGTATAAAGCTTACAGTGTTTAACCCATGGGTACAAGGTTCAGGGTATGATTCTCATGTTTGGAAGTTTGGCATAATGGTTAAAGTGCTTACCCTACAAAGACAAGGTGCAGGATTTGATTCTCACATGAGGTAATTGGCTAGGCTTAATATGCTCCACAAGGGCAGTTAGCCTAATACTAATCTACAAACCTATGTTGCTGCACTTTACCCATTGATTGATTTCCACTATTTCTGTAGCCTTCTTTTTCACTTTCCGCTGTACTAGTAACATGCCCCCTCCCCTGTAGTACTAACATGCCCCTCTCCTTATTTCTCCCTTATACTTACCCCTCTGCTGTCATTCTTTCATCCTCTAGTTGTTTTCCCATACATTGCCTTCTATTAATTGTCTCTGCATGTAAATTCCCTTACTATGCACTAATCATTTCTCTTCTTTCACCACTAACTGAACTAAACTATTTTTCATAACCGATCCTCTGTCTTTAGTTACTAATCCTTATTAACCCAACACTGTATTATCTTCCACTTCTGCTAAACCAAAGTACCAGTATGCTTAATATCAAAACTTTTGTAACATTGTGTAAATACCCTGCATTTCTTTGATTGCCCAGGGTTATCTAGTTTCTAAACTTTGAAAACATATTTGAATTCTGTGACACTGTAAATACTTTTGTTTTTCTACCTTATTAATATGTCTGTTACTGGAGGTTTTCTCCCTGGCCTCTGTTGAAAATGGGCATATAATCCTAGCTGGAGTTTTTCAGTAAACAAAAGTAAATAAAATAATTAACTAACTGCATGTTCCTGCATTTATCTTCATGAGTTTAAAGCCATACTGGTTTTCCCTTGTCAGGGGAATAGAGGAAGCAACTAACCTGAGTTACCATTAATGATTTAAAACTTTGTTTTCATGTTTTAATAGTAAAAGTCATGTAAAACAGGAAATACAATATCCCTTCTTTAATCCAATGGATTAAAGAAAGAATATTCTATTTCTGTTTTACACGTCTTTGTTTATTGTGTGCCTTTCACAAAAGTTGTGGCCATTTTTATTTTCCTTTGTTATCATTCATGTTTTAGTACCGAAATGAGCTTGAAGATACAATCACATAGTCTTCTTATTGAATAGCAGAAATGATAACCGCATGCCATGATTTAAGAAAAGAGGCACCTCAGAAAATGTCACCTTTAACCCCAACTAAATTGTGACAGAAGGAGATAAGGGAATGTTTTATATGCTTCTCAGGAAATTTGTAACTGGAATTTTGAATGAAAGCTTAGCCAAAACTACTTTAAGCATATCCTCTTTTGCAAGTGCTTCTCTGTGAGACGAGTTGTGATTTTTTTTTTTTTAAGGATATGGTGTTAGCCATGGCAGTTGCAGGGAAATAAAATATACCCCTAGAGTTAAATTAGAATTTGAAACATTATGCAGATTACGGTAATTGTTAAAGATTTCTCTTAGAATTTCTTTTGGTTTCCCTGTCACTGAGTTCAGATAAGCCATTGCAATAGCTACAATCATTCTCACTGCAGTGCTCTCTCTAGGTCAAGATTTCTAACAGCCTTTGAAGAGAAATCATAATAGTCTGCTTGAAGAGTCCAAAGAGCAAAGTCCATATTTCTTTTAATAATCCAGATTATCTCAGCATTGACCCATTCTATTAGGTCACACAAGTCAGAAACACCACATGCATGCTGATATTTAGTTTGCCATTCTTCAGGTGCTCTGTGGCCTCCATCCATTTAATTACATAACATAATAATATTATTTCTTAAGCAGTTAGGGCCCACTGGACACACAGTCCCTTTACAGGGGCAACCTGGGAGCAAGTTCTGGTTAGGTGAGTTGCTCAAAGTCACACAGGAAGCAAATGAGGGCAGAAAGTATCAAATGCTGTACCATAGGAACTACAGCTCACAGCCTTAATCTTTATACCAACTGCAAGCACCTTTGATAATGTTTCATAATTATGTTTACTGCACCCCAAATGAAGTCCACAATCACAATTTTCAAATTTTTAGTGTCTTTATAAAGTTTTACTGGTTCAAATGAAAATCAAAATTGAGACATATAAAATTAATGGCAACAAAAAAAAAAAGAAAATTAAAAAAACATGCACAGCCAGCACCTAATCTATTCCATATAAATAGGGCTGTGCTATTCAATAGCTTATACCATCACACCTGTGGTTACATAAGGATACATAGAACAAGCATTATGGGGGCAGTGCCTCTGTCAGCAAATGGATTCAAACTTACGTCAACAGCAAGAGACTCGAAATTACAGTGTATAAGCAGTTACACAGCTTCTGCCACAACAGAAGGGAATTTATGGATCATCTTTCATCTTCAGTAATTTATGCATAATAGGTTCTGTAGCAACCCTATCAGCTGGAGTGTTATACTGATAAACAAAATAAACTACATTCCCTTATACTACAGCCTCTGTTAAAAAGTCATTGAACCC